>NW_014569758.1:169562-229376 GCF_001313835.1 Polistes canadensis | reverse complement strand
TATATATATATAGAACTTCAAATCTGAATGAAATGAAAGAAGAAAGTAAAATATAGAGGGGGATTTTATCGTCGGGTTAAGTTACTATATAATCACCGGCCATATCACTCGTCATACCTTAGCTTAATCGTTCCACTGATATTCATTATCGATCAGGATTATTATATTGACGCTTGTGTTCGCGAGTTACACGGATTTCGAAGCTTCCCCGAGGTACTTAGGAGTTTACGCTTCGTTCATTTATTGAGTTACATGCTAATCGAGTTTCAAGCAAGTGATGGTTTATAGCAAGAGTTGCGTGCGCGTACATATATCCTCTGCCATTTTATAGCTCACTAAAATGAACGAATTCCAGCCCTCACTTTATTGTTTCACTATTTAGTATTATACGTTCTCGGTAAGTGTAGATTTATTCCTTGTTAAGTACGACGGCCTCTTACAGTTCATAGAAATTATCACTCTTTTATGCTAATTTATTATATTATATCAATTCTACCGACTTAACTTTACATTCGCAGTAATTTACTATTCGAAACCAGAAAGTTATTTTTTTTTGTCTACGGATAATTTATTGCGGATATGTAAAACACGAAATGTAATAAATAAAAGAAGAAAAGAGTCGTATATGCATGTCGAAGGAAGGGCCAGAAAAAAAGAGATAAAGTATAGGAATAAATGGGATCGTTAAAATTCAGGAAAACAGTTCGTTATTTTGAAAATACGAAATTCATTGAAAAGGTATTCAACTGTCTCCCGTGATGCACCAGCACACAATCGTAGACTCGATGGCCGCAGTTTTGAAAGAACGGCTGACACGGATTTTTCTCAGCATTGCTAGCCCGATGATAAATCGCGTCGCTTATCGTCCCTGACATCGTCTCGGTCCTGCGTTTAAAAGCTTAAAGAGCACTGATCGTAAAGTGTTTTTCGCGGATCGTAAGCGCACAGAGGAATCGATTGTGCGCTTTTCCATGATGGAAAAGATTGAAAAAGAACAAGGGGAAGGAGGGAAGCCTTGATG
This sequence comes from Polistes canadensis, assembly GCF_001313835.1. Taxonomy (NCBI): domain Eukaryota; kingdom Metazoa; phylum Arthropoda; class Insecta; order Hymenoptera; family Vespidae; genus Polistes; species Polistes canadensis. The sequence goes on along the minus strand of NW_014569758.1, from coordinate 228,355 downwards.
AGAAGAGAAAAAAAAACTAGGTGTTCCGCGTGCGTTTAAAAGTCCAAATAATTTCTATTTTAATCGAAAAATCTATCCTATTATTTCTTCTTTTTTCCAATTGGAATCTAAGGGCTCGAAAATTGTGACCGCTTACAAATTGAATAAATAGACAAGGGTGGACTATCGATCACTCCGGTCGTTTAATCGTAGCAAAAGTTTAGTTCGACTTTGTATAACGATCGCGTTATTTATTTAGCGGTTACCTTACTAATTTAATTGGAAAAGTTCCGGTGCGGTTACCGTCTTACAACCCATCGTCGAACCAATGTATCGACTCGCTCGGCGATTATGACAGCTAAAGCTTCGCGAATCTCGGTACGCCTTCGGCTAGTAATTACATTCGAATGGAGCTAATTACGTTTGCCGTCTCTTAGCGATGATAATCCCTTCGTTTGTGTTATCTCTCGATCAATTTCGAATGAGTTTTCGCGAATGTTACGCGTGTTTTCGAGTAATCCTCTCTCTCTCTCTCTCTCTCTCTCTCTCTCTCTCGTAAGAGGTCGTACTAATAAGAGTTTAATGAGAGCGAATAAACCACGTAATTGTTCTACCTACTCTCCCTTAATGATCTTCCTTCGTTCCTGTTCATCGGCTGAAGTTTCTTTATCGAACTTACGTACCACGTTATTTTGCTGTTATGAAAATAGCTTATTCGATTTGACGTTAATTCCTATGCTTGGTAATTAATTTCATGTTTATCGGATTTATCTTGAATCCCTCTCACGTCGATAGGGATATTTTTACTTTTGTTTTACCTTTTCGTTGCAACGAAATGTTCATTTTCGCCTCCCAAAAATAATATATAATTATATTAGAATATAAATTGTATTATAAGTTTAACATTGTGTGTAATTTTTGTGGTTTTGACGTGGACAGAGGGAGTTTAGATAGATTGAGATTTAATTTACACTCTTGCGAGAGATAATAGTTTATATTATATGAGACCGGATTATCGCTTTTAATCGAGCATAATGGTAAATTGTTTTTCATATAATGTACGAAAATGAACGCGTGATGTTAAATAAATACCGTTCTTATAATTTCCTCTTGAAAGATATTCAATTTAACAAACAAGTTGTAAGTTACGACTTTGTAACTAATTAAAACTGTCTTGGAACGGATTTCCTGCACCGGAAAATTCGACGTTGCTTTACTTTAGAGAAATATACCAACTATTTATGGTAAATTTTAATCATGCCGACGTGCACGTCTTCATATTTTCCATAAACGTAGTGTACCGTGTGCTAAAATTAAGAAACGATTTATTCAATCGTACATGACAAATATACTTCCCTTCACGTTCGTAGATGCTACTTATTTGTATTATTTCTTATCTTCTTCTCGCAGTGAACCTCGAAAAGTCTGTATAACGTCAATTTCCATGCAAACTCTACTCGTAGATAACTAAGATTTCCGAGCTTACAACAGGAACGTTGAAGATAACGATACCTCAAAAAATTGGACAGTGTATCCTAATTAAAGGATTACGAGTTTCATTCGAATAATGCACGCGTATAGACATCTAAAATAGAAAAATGAGAATGAGAAAGAATGACAGACAGGATGAGGAAAGAGAGGAGAAATGAGATAGGACATGAGTGCTCGAAAGAGACGAGAAGATATATAGTCACGTACAGCGTCGTTCTGAATAAATTTAGGATTCTATATTTTACAACGTTAGATTTTTTTTTCTATAAGTTTCCCTTACAGAAATATCCGAGTTATTAGATCATAAATTTGTACGAGTATATTTTCCTCGTATTTTTGCAACATTGCACAAGTATAATGAAAGTTTAATTTAATAATATAATATCTTGTAATATTTTTTGTTTTGTTTCAGCTTACGAAGAATTACGCGAACGTGATTTATCGAATAATGAAACGAGAAAGATGAGTAAGTTAAAACGTTGACACAGGTGAAAAATCCAAATTTGCTAATAGACTAATCTCGCGATACGTGATATGAATCAAAGGGAAACGCGCGTAGGCGTTAGACTGAACAAATTTCTAACAAGGTCCAATCGATCATCGATAAATGGTGTTTTAAGTCGATCAGTTCGGAAGAAAAGTGCGAGAGCTAAAATGTTATCGGTGAAAATCGCACCCTTACGAGAGTCCACCAGGTGGTAAATCTTCGATAGAAGTAGCTGAAGCAGTTAATTGAACTCGATGATCGGCTCGAATGGTAAGTTTTGGAATAACAAAGTTTAACTTAAGTAATATCTTTTCCTTATCCACCAGACGGTGAGCTAAACTTTGAAAGACTATGAAAACGATTATAAAGATTATTGAAATATCGAATTATCGGAGGAAATTCATCTAGAGACTTTTCTCTCCAACTATTGTAAAAACTGAAAAAGTTTGATCATTCCATATGTACATATGTGCATCTATGATAGAAATAAAGAAATAGAAAATTGCAGAACTAACTTATGTTAGTTTGAAATAAAATCTAATCGAAGAGAGCACGCAGTTTTTGTTCGGCCTTTCGCACTAATGGCAAATAGAAAAATAATGATTTGTTATAAAATTGATTGAACGAAATAAAATCTCTTTGAGAGGGAATAAACATTGATTATTTGATTTAGCGATTCGTCACGTAACGTAATAACGTGGAGTATATTAAGAATCGATCGAAAATAACGAAAGATGAAAGAAATATCGAATGAAAAATAGGGAAAAGAAACGAGCTACGTCGATAAGGAAGAGAAATTATCGAGAAAAGTAATACGTGCGAAATAGCTGATCCACGTTCTCTCCCGAGAACTCCTGAGATCCTTCGTAGCATTCCTTCTTCTCGCAAATGACGACGAGAAAGACGTGATCCTGTTACGCGACGCTGAATTTTCAGCTTCCTTTCCGAGCCGATAAGTACTGATTTCCATAATGGTTCCACGTACGAGTGCACTCAGTTACATTCTCCTCTCTATCTTCCTCCCTTTCATTGCTAGACATTTCTTCCTTCCCTTATCTCCATCGATCACTTTACCCCTCGTCTTATCACCTTCTTTAATGACTACCTATTATCTTATCACGATTAATTAGTACCAATGTGTGATTATTGTATAGATCGTGATGCGTATTCTGCAGACAATAGCATAAAAAGATCATTCGTAGATGCAAACGTATATGCAAACGTATATGCAAACGTATATGCACATCTAAGAGATTCAATCGAAGATTCTGTTTATATGCAAATGTCTCATCCTATAAATATCTCTCTAGCAATTGCTTACCGACTTACCTACGGTAATATAAATCGATGCAAGAGATGTAGTTTGTCAGAGACTGATTAATTTTCCACCGATAACTAGCATAACCAATCTATCTATGTATAGCTATATGAAAACGTCCAGTAGGACGATATAATAAGACAGGTAAGATCTACCTCTACCTCGGTGAGTAATGAACGCGTTAATTCGTTGCCCCGGCCAAGATTCCACGCTCCTGAGAATTTATGAGGAAAGATACGACGAAATGCGCGATTTAATACCATCCTAGACAACAAAAATCTCTTTTTTCTTCCTCCTCTTCCTCCCCATCCTCTTCTTTTTAGCCTTTCAACGTCATTCGAGATCTTTGCTATTCTCTCGTTGTTAAAACGTTATTTTCTCGGCTTGTTATCGTCGGAAGTTGCTCATAAATTCTTATAACGACCAATATACTCTCTAACTTGTTAATAATCGTTTTCTTCGCCGGCTTAATTAACGTTTCCACGAAATATTCATTGGCCGTTGTTCCGAGGATCTAAAGTTTAGTGATTTTCCTAGAGAGAATACTCTTCTATCAAAACATCCTATCTCTTATTAGAAAGCATAAACCACGCGTACTAATCATATCGAAATAGAACTTGGCACCGTTTGAAAAGTGCAATTTTGTTGTTCGCAATTTTTCAGAGGGGGCGACAAGGGCGGCGATGGGCCCTTGCGTCGTTTTCGGCAGGTAATCGTCGTTGGTGCAGGGTGGCTAAATGAAGAGGAATCGTTTGGTGGGCCGGTGATCGATAGCGGAGCCCGCTTGTCGCCGTGCGAGATTTGATTCGCGATGGAATTCCTTCCGCTGCTATTACTTTGGCTCCTGATCCTTGAGCCAAGCGCCTACTCGCTCTCGATCAAGAACAGCCTCAACCCGCGGATCGTGCAAACTCGATACGGCGAGGTTCGAGGCTTGATCAGGTCCTTCGAGAACGCCAAGTTCCTCAAACCGATCGACGTCTACCTTGGAATACCCTACGCTACGCCACCCGTTGGGAGCAACAGATTCTCCCCGACAAGAGCGCCGAGCCCTTGGGAGGGTGTCAGGTTTGTTCACATTTTTTTTTCGCTTTTTTCGAATTCTTTCATTCGCTAAAGGAGCACACATTTCTAAGCTACCGCGCGTAAATTATCTACCGTTAAATGTATCTGCCAAGTTAAGTCGCGAAAAATATGAAAACTATTATCAAAAATTCAGTAATTGTAAGCCTCGTAGACTCGTAGAAAAATAGAAAAAAGAACGAAAAAAGTTCACGATTCACGCTTACGTGCAATGAGAGTCCTTCTTTTCTATCTGTATTTACGATACACTCTTACAATTTATGTACGACGTGAAATAACGAAAGATTTAACTGCTCGAGGGAACAACTTATATCTCTTGAGTTTCATCTTGCCAATATCGGTGAATCTATAACACAAGATCGAACGTACTCTCTTACGATCGCTACACTAAATTTATCTTCTTCCTATTTTTTTTATTAGATTTAAAGATGGCCCATTCATTGTCACTTGCTCGTGTTTTTTACGATCTTCATATAAAACGATCGAAATAATAAATGACAAGACCCCTATGAATGATGGACTCTTAACTATTCCCAGAGAAGAACGATGTTCTTCCTTTATATATACAAAATACTTTGATGTTATTTCTAAACTTAAAGATGATAGGACGAAATCTTTCCAGATTGTCAGATTCGGTCGGTCCGGTTTGTCCTCAAAAACTTCCAGACATCTCGAACGAGCAAGAGGCTCTCGAGCGCATGCCTAGAGGAAGACTGGAATATCTGAAAAGATTGCTACCTCATTTGCGAAACCAAAGCGAAGACTGTCTATATTTGAACATCTACGCTCCTGCTATGGGTAAGTCAAGAGATTTTCATTTGGATAGTATTCTTTGCGATAAGGATCTCGTCGTTAAAAGAATCATTATCGACGTGCTTTCATTCCAAGAAAAAAGATACAAAAAATGAATCGTCGATTGATCTTTGAAAAAAGATATCAATTTAGATATCTCGCGTCGTCGTGTAACTTACCCAAATTTGGATTCGTGGCATCGAACGGAAAGGAAACAATTTGACGAGGTTGTACCGTTATATTTTAACGCGATAAAAATGACTTTCGTAATGGCGTAATATCACGATAAAAGACATATATATATATGTATGTAGAAATGAACGATTCCAAATGAAACGACAAAAGTAAGTATATATGCGAGGCCATAGCTCTTTGTGTTATCCGCGTGTGCATCTAACCGCATAAACACTCGCATTTCTCTGCTCACTGATCCCCGAAGAAACGTTCTTTTCTTCCGCATTTCGTCTATGCGAACGGCGAACGATTACGGAAGAAAGAATACCAATTCTGCTTCCTTCCTTTCTACGAGTTCTTCCCGTTTAATCCACTCCTTTGAGAAAATCGAAACTACGAGCCCATTTCGAACGTAAACGATACTCTTTTATCATTTGACATTAAATTTCGGCTCTGATTTCATTATCCTTTATTTTTCCTATTAAAAAAATCCCTCCTAATCGTTTATAACATAAAGTTTATTACGTTATGTATCATTTAGTTTTCGTATCTTCGCGTAGAAAGGAAGAAACACGTAGGAAATAAAAGTATATCCCTTGATGCGATCTCTTCCCCTTATCAGGATAAAATTTGGTACTCCCTTTGAAAGCTGCCTGTGGTTTTATTCTCTGGCAGACCGTATTATTTTGTAAACGTGAGTCTACTGCCGATGAAAGAAAAGAAATACAAGAGGAATTCGTTGAAGATGAGTTTAACGAAACACTTGGCACCCGAAAGCATTCGAGGCCATGGAGGCATCCAAAAACTCGTTCGAATCTAGGACAAACCATTTTTATCCCCACCCGGTATCACGGCATGCACGTTCGCGTTTCGACAATGAAACATCGAAAGGTAAATGTAAACCGGAAACGGATGCAGAGAGGGTGGCAGAACAGCGCTCGCGTCAAAGTATTCGGCTGGTTGGCTGGTTCCTTTGCAAAGACTGTGGAATACAAAAGCACCGATAGCTCGAACCGCTCGGAACTAGATCGTAAATGTAACTCTACCAACTTTGCTCTTCGCGTTCACGTTTTTGCCCTTATTCTTCATCTTCGTTTTACCTTTTCCCCTACCTTTTTATCGCGAGAATGAAAACGCAAAGGGTCGTTGTTAAACTGCATGATGCGATTACGAATATTCGTTCGATCAAATGCAGCAGCGCAGCAGCATTTATTATTACAAATTAATAAGCGCGCGATCGCGGGTGATTATTAATTATATTAATATATAAATGTAATTTATCTCGGTGCGCGAAAATTAATTTCAATAATAATGAAAAAAAGGGACGCATTTTTGAATGAATAAACGATTGGCACAAATAACGAATATTTATTTCCTCTCGTATTTAGTTGGATACGAGCAGTCTATCGAGTAGTCTATTTCATTTGAAAGATCTTCGTTAATATCAAGGATCATTATCAAAGGAAATGAACGTCAAGATATTCGATCTTGAAGTCAGAGCTCTGGTGGTACGTTCCTCTCTGCTTATGTAGCTCTCTGTTACGCGTAACGCAAGTAGATCGTCGAGTTGGATGGTGCAACGGGTCGTGGCTCGTGAGTCGTGCCTAAGTGCCATCCGAACCACAAGAGTGCCTCGAGCTCTCCTACCTAGCCCATCTATCTACCTCTTCTACCTAGCCCTTCCTTCTACTTAGCCCTCCTCCCACCCTCAGGGTGTTCATTTGCGTGATACGCGGCGCCCACCGAAAAACATTTTTCACGATACTCCTCATCGATCTCCTAAATAACCAATTGATTAAACATTACACTATTATTTCATTCATAACTTTTCCAATTATACTTGCACGTTGGTTAACCGTCAGGATACAAATGATTATTATTATTATTATAAATTCCATTAAATAGATCAACGCGTTCTCAATTAATCAACTAAATTACATTAAAATATGTAAAGATTTAAATACGTTGTATGGTGCTTTGATAATTGTGTTTTCCAATTGATATAGAAAATGTTTCTTTCGTTATCCTATAAACAATATATTCTCTATTCTTGCTATTATCGATAATTAATCTATTTGTTAGTCTATTCGATAAAGGATGATTCTAAATGAAACGTATCGATTCCAATTGCAGTCTGTTTTCGGCTCGTTTCATTTGGTAGCATGGCAAAGAGAGTGACGATAAAGATTACATCGTTCTATATTGGATTTGAATTATCTACAATCTTGATGATCTTTTATTTGGATAGGAAAAAAGAGAGAGTGAAGAAAATTTGTATTTTCCAAGTATTCGAAGGTAAATGACAGAAGGAGTAAGCGGGTTGAAAGGAGTTTTGCAAAAAGTTAGGGATTCGATTATTAATTCGCGGTCTAAGAAACTTCTTCTTCTTCTTCTTCGGGTCTCTCTCGTTTCATCTACCTCTGACTTTTTCATTTTCTTATTGTTAGACCTTTTTCTTCGTCGTCAGTCGTCAGTCGTCAGTCGTCATCGTCGCGTTTCTTTCATTCGAGGAAAAATATTCTACCTTTTCTACCTTAGAACTCTTTCGCCGAAAGAAAGAAAAAGAGGAACGTGCGATCGCAAATTACTCCGACTTCGGAAAGTTTGAAAAACGGTAAGTACGCTGAGTGCTCGTGCATCAATTTAGTTCCGCTGACTTTTGACGCGAATGTCCGTCCATTCTACTCGCGTTCCATCTTTTACCCTCTTTCTCTATTTCTTTCTTTATTTCTTTATCACGGTTCGGTGGTATATCCTGATAACGAGACAAATATGCATCCAGGGTGCAAAGCCCGATACGAAAAATATCCGTTCACTTTTCGCTAAAATTTATGCGAACTCGATGTACTTTTACTCGCAAATGAAACGCCAGATATTCCTACCGATACAGAAGGGAAATGTCGGGGATTTTGGAATTTGTTCCATCTATTTTTTTCTTTTACCTGAAATTAATGCCGAAGAAAAGAAAAAATAATTGTTCACGCGGTCGGATGGATTTGGAAAAATAATGGCTTTTGTGATTGGTAAAATATAATTCGTGTTATCTCTCGAATATGTAAAAGAACCTTAGAGTCCACGTATTATCTATGTTTCATACAGTAAAATGCATAAATATGTATAATTTTATATATTGGAGATTTACGTATCTACCTACGTATATTCATTTAAAAATATTCAAACTCATATATCCGATTTATCAAGAAATAAAAATGAGAGATAATACTACAAAGTAAAATGATCCCAAAGTTAGCGTTTAAAGTATATATCCATTAGGAATCGTACAAAATATCGAATCCTTCTTGATGCACGATGGTAGTAGACGAGCTACTTGACATTTATCAAACAATGCTGGAATTATTTAGCGAGAAAAACATCGCTAAGGATAGTACCATTGAGGATCTCTCGGGGGTGGAAAGTCTCTTCTTACTCTTGATCTCCATTTCTGTAAAGTCCTTGTCTTAATTAATTATTCCATAAAGACCGCAACGCGTGGATCGCGCCAAGAAAAAAAGCAGAAAAGAAATAGAGTTCCATCAAATTTCTTCCATCCCCGGCAAGAAAAAGTACTTGCAGTTGCATTATATTTAATGGAAACGCAAATTATTTATTTATTCTACGTTGCATGTTTTTCCCCATGCGCAAAGGGATCCCAAATAGGAATTATTAGCAGGTACATATTACTTTTTATTAGTAGACTCTGATTCGGAAGGAATTATTTGAGTTGTTTTGGAAGGAAGACGTTAACGAAAAGCACTAATACCTAGTCACTCCCGCGGCTATTATTCTTTTCTCGGTGTTTGAACGAGTGCCAGAGTGGCAGGGAAGAGAACAAACGCATCGAGCCGAACAAGTAACTGGAGGAAGTTGAAAGGAAGTCGAGGATAGAGAAACTGCTAAAGGTAACGCTTCTTCTTTTCTCTCTAAGAGAGATCGAGAAAAGCGGACGTTTTCGTTCGTTACACATCGTCCCGATTAAAAAACGATTTTAAGGATGATTTACTAGCGACCCAAATTGAATCGCTAATCTAAGTTTGAGAACTTTCCGCAGGGAAATGGCTAGAAGGCGAGCTGAATTATAACCTCTGGAAATAGATGTCATTGACCTCTTCTGAGTTTAGAACCTACTGCCTTTGAAAATTTCAAATTTCATTCCTCTCGGAACAAGTTTAGAACTGAAAACGTTGAAACTGCATTCGAATAATCGATCAAGAGTATCGATACAGTTCTCATTTAGAATTCAAAACAAATTTATAATAGAATTTGCATGAAATTAGAAAATAAAGAATAAATATATAAATAAAGATCGCTATCTTCATTACTAATATAATTGTTTTCATCATCGCCATAATGGTAATAGTTGAAACGGTAAGGATGCCTTTAACCGCCGAAACATCTATAAGATCTCTATAGAACGCGAAGAAGATTGTTTCCGCCAATTAAAGCTCACCTCCGATCGAATTTTTTCCTCTAATGTAAGATGCCCTTTACTTTACTTTATTTCCATCTCTTTTACGCTACAACTTTGAATTTAATTCTTTAGTACGTTCAAAAGGGGATGCCTTGAAAGAAAGAGATTGTAAAAAGGAAAAGTTACTTTTCCTGCAGTATCGCGATACTCCTTTCGCATAGAACCAAGGTAAATATGTCTCCGGTGAATTATTTAAGAACGTCTTTTTATGTCGAGAATGGTTTTATCGCTCGGTAAATATGGTCTCCGATGTTGTCGCACACCCCTTCGATCGAAACTTCGATCGAAACTTCGATCGAAACTTCGATACGTCGAATAATATTCTACGATTTACTATGACTTTCGTATCAATTTTCAGCTTGACTCTCTCGTTTTATCTCATGAATTATTGATTAATTTTATAATTCTCTTGAATTCTCAATAATTATAAGCAAATATTTTCAATATATGCAATGGCACATTAGATGTTGCATTAGACTTTGGCAAATAGCAATGAAAGAGAAAAAGAGGAAAAAGTTGCTACGTCACGTTCGAGAATGTCGCCATGGAGGAATGAAAAGAAAAGAAAAGAAAAGAAGGAAAGAAAGGAGAAAATAGAAAAAGATGGCATGCAGCAGCAGCAGCTGAGAGGGTCGTGAAAATTGAAAAAAAGAATAATGAGGAAGACGATGCAAGCTAGGCATCGTCCGGACGTGAACTTAGAACGAAGGGTCAGAGTACCAAGAAAAAAAATAGAAATGGTAGAAGAGATGAGTTGAATGTGCGAGAATGCGAAAGCCACTCGCTTCCTGCTTGCTACTCGTACTAGCTAGGCTGGCCCTCGACCTTCCTCGCTAAATTCTTCCCTCCGTTCTCGACTCTTGTTTAGAGTAATATTATCGTCTAAAATCAATAATCAGTTATTGTCGGTTCGTCGTCGGTTTTATTCATTTCCACAATTTTACAAATATTCATAGTTTTATACTTGTTATTGCAAATTGAAAGTTTTAAAATTTGAAAAAGAATTTTACATAATTATCTAATTTGCATAATGATGTGCATTACCGTAAAAGGAAAACAGCTTTACTGCTAATTTCTATACTTTGCCTCGTTTATAGAATAACCTCTTTTTACCTCTTTGGTTTTTTCTCGTTGATTAACCTGTCGACAAAATCGATAGAAACTAGGAGGAGAAGCGTCTACAAAATCAGGGTATAGAAAAAAATGGAGAAGGAAGTTAAAGGAAGAAGGGAAAAAAGGTTAACGAACAAGCTACACTCTTGAATACTAGCCCCTTTGGTCTGATGTCAATTATAACGCGCGTACATTTAATTATAAAGTGGCTCGTGTGAGGTGGGTTAACGTGTCAACGATGAACACTATTGTCGATGAACAGCCCCGTAAAAAATATCATTTTCGACCCCTAGGAAAAAAGTGCGCCTGACAGAATCACTTGTAAATCTAAGATAATCTATAAACCTATGATCGATATAAAAAGGCTTGTTACTAAGATTATTTGCAGCGTAAAGCGAAAGCTTAATTAGTAGGTGCAACGTGTAACTCGTGCTCGTCGACAACAATCGTACAAAGGAACAGTGGAAATGTTGATAAAAAGTGGAAAAGCGAGGTAATGCGCGAGTCTGCTGGACTTCTTTCACCTCTATCAAAAGTCTACAGAAAAGGCTGCAAGAAAAAAGGTAGACGTACAGCTATTCGTTATACTGGGTGGGCCGGATAAAGTGTTGCGAACTGTTGCTCCAAAAAATACAAGAAAGAGCATTTTTTTTCTTCATCAAATTGTTCACATCTATACAGATTAAATTAATGAAGCACAATTTCTGTTCTAATTATTTCCTTAAATAAACATTTAGGTTTTGGAATCTCTCGAGATAGGAATGGATTGTAACTCTTTTTGGATAGCCAACCACCTTGTACATGTTTAGCACAATGAGTTAGAAACGAAACGACGTGGCGACGAAACGATGCGTTTGTAATAATGAGAATTGTTTCGAGAAACTGGCTAACTGAAGGAAGAACTAAGCTCTTCTCTCGTGTTGCATTTTTAACGAAGCAAGAGTGGTCAAAGATAATGGAATCCGATATTGTTATTTGTTTTACGTTTGTACTTTCCAATAGTGATCCTCGAACGAAATGATTTTTCCTCGCACCACGTTTTATTTCGATTAAATGTTAAATAATTACATTTCACCTTTTGCGAGAGGATAATCCTACAGAATGAGAATTTTTACTTTCTATAATAAAATTATACCGTCTCTCGTCAACATTAAATAAATATAAAATTATCCTTAGCTGCGCGTTTAAATGTTAAATTAAAAAAGATTTGTATAATCAGGTAGATATAAAAATTGAATAACTTAGCTTAACGTTATATCGCGTAATATCTATCGTTTTATTGAATCACTCTTGTTCGCATCGAACGAAGGAGGCAAATCGCGTGCATACCGATAATCTCGAAATTGCTGGACTATCGGAAGCAGAGAGAAAGACAGAGAAAGATGGATAGATACATAGAGACATATACATATGTACATGTAAAGAGAGAGAGGGAGAGGAGAAGCATCGATCGAACGTTTTGGGTGCAAATTATACGTGATCGCGATTTATTGGGTGGCCGAATGGACGAACGGATGGAAATGCGTGTGTTCGCGCGCGCGCAAAAGAGAGAGAGATACTCATGTCAGGATCGTTTAGAAGACGGCAACGATCGATCATTCCAGTCGGTTCAACGTAGACACGATTGTCGTGCTCGCTCGTTCATCGATCCATCAAGCGGAAGATGCTTAAGGAGAACGTTTCCGTTTTCCTTTCCTTCAACACAAATAAACCTTATATATATATATATATATATAAGATACTTTATTGATTATAGTATACCTAAATATATTGGAAATATATAATAATATATAGGGGAAACAGCTGGAATTCAATTCTAGAGATAATTATTTCCATAGTAAATCAAGGGTAAAAAAAGAATTCGATAAAATGACTGTAATAGAGGATTGCATGTTTCTTTCGCATTATATATTTGCATACCATTCGTATCATTATCCTTCCTTCTTCTTATTTTTCTCTACAAAAATTATTATCGACTGTACTCACGAAAGATTTTTCCATTTCTTTATAGAGAGTGTCTTATTTAAATCTGTCGTAAAAATATATATGTAAATAAAAAAAATGGCAATAATGTGTCTTATGGAAACTGAATTATACGAGCCGTTTTCATTCGGGATCACCAGGGATTTGTATTTTTTATTATCAAGTTTATCTAGCTGACTGATTTGATAGATAAGAAAAAATATTTTACGAGTTGACATCGAGAATTCAGCCTTGTATACGTATACGTGTTCCGCATTTCATGCGACTCGAACTATCCCTCATGGTTATAAAGAAGTCAGCTCAGGTATTTATTTGCTGACTTACTGTACTGACCACAAAGGAAGTAGAAAAGTAACGAAAGGAAGGAAGAAAGGGTAAAGGGCAAAGGGGAGGAGGGATAGAGAAAGAGAAATAGATATAGAGATGGAGATAGAGAGTACGATGAAAGGCGAAATCGCTGTGAAGCTTTTACGATCTTCTATACGTTACATTAGAATTGGCTTCGAGCTTACGTTCGAGCTTACGTTCGAGCTTACGATATCCAGAAAATTCTTAGAAATCTTCACTGGAGTATAATAAATTATGCTATTTTCGATGCTGCACGATGTATCATAAAACACGTCTACCAAAACTTACCAGACGCAATATTTTATTCAAGTACGATACAAAGACTAACGAAACTTAAGTATTATTTCGTAGATTAACACATAGTATTATTTGGTTATAATATAATTAACAGGATATAAGAAAAATAGAAAAGAAAAGTAGAGTTTCGTGCTATCGCTTAAACGATAATGATTACTTTAAAAGATGTGCAGACATATTTTTTGTTCTTCTCGACGACTAAGATATAAGAAACATTGTTGGGGAAAAATCGTGATCGAAGTCCGACTTTAAATTCGTAATAGGATTCTGGCCTTCTTGTCGTCGCGTCGTATTCGAGCGTTCGAGTGTTCGAACAAATCGATAAAACCCTCGAAATGTCTCGTGATACTCGATGAGGTCGACAGTGCAACCGTATTCTCGTTTCTACCTAGTACGATAATTCGCAATGAATTTTCCAGCGATTGATATCGAACTAACGACTTTATCAACGCGAGGATGAAAACTGACGGTAAAATATCAAACGCGAAGCGAAGCGAAACGTTTATTAGCTTTTTCCCGTAAAGTCCGGCAATGTAGTTGCATAATTCCAATTTCTTTCCTTTTCCAGAGATCCAGAATCAAAGCAATTTGGGACAATTTGCTATCGCGTTATTAAAATTACTCCTTTTTTTTTTGGCGCTTTTTCTTCATTCCATTAGTCATTGATCAAATTATCTAACAGGAAGAATTTCGCCAATTTCAAAGAATATATATGCATTCATATTTTTGCTCGTACATTAGTAGTATTGTGATGAACCAAAAATTCGGACGTTTATTGTGTTTTTCCAGATAGTGCAGTTTTCTGAATTCGTCAATTTAACAAACACGCGAACTTTTGGTTCACCCTAATACACGTTTTCTTTTCTGTATACCAGTTTATTCGAGCTATCAAAATGATTAGTTTTAAAAGATTATTTCCGACGATTATAATTAATAACTTGCATCGCGCGCATGGATCGAAATAATTTCGTACTCTTCTGACGTCAAACTCGTTACAGAAGAGTTTCGTTTTCTTCTCCATCTCTTTATTTTCTTAAACTACGTAGGATAGAAACCGAAGTTCTTCGGAGTTATGGAAAGTTGCGTAAAGCAACCGATTGAATTCCACGACTATAGCAGCCAAGACTTTGAAACTGTTTAGTCGAAAAGACACACCCGCGTCTGTAGATACAATTACGCAATGCTACTCTGGTCTATGTTGCCTTATTCGCATACATTTGCGTACATTACCTTCTTATACTTAAAAAAGTTAATACATTAAAGGGTGATTTGGATGATTCAAATAAAAGAAAAGAAGAGAAAACTTGAAATTGTAGGAATTTCGTTGTTGCTTGAAATACAAGGGTTCAATCAACTAGTGCCTAGTTTGGACCACCAGAACTTTAGTGGGGCTTTGTGGAAGTTAACGATATGGAAAATCGAAAGCGTCCAACGTTCTCGGATGCATATAAGAAACATTAAAAAGATTTTCTATAAGATTGGAGGTTGGTTGTCCGAGCCTCAAGAACGGTCTCTGGAATTTAGCGAGTATTGGGAACTTGGAGAAGTCTCGAGATTCGAGATAGCAACCCGAGAGGTTCCTCGCGTAAGTCGAATAACTCCCATACTTGCGTACCTTTCCTTATAATAGAAAAGAAAATTGGAATGGAATGGTAATAGTGATACGATGTTATAATGAATTCGAATTATGATAAAACGATGGAGATAGACAAATGATACACTTTAGAAAATACTCTTTTGCGAGAATAACGACAAATGTGAATGTCGTATTTCAATTTATAATTACGTTCGAAAAGCATTTCAAATTTTCTTCGCGAGCGTTATAAAGGGAAGAACTGTGTACCATTTTGAAAATAAATTGTAGAGAAAGTAACGATAACCGGAGAATGCTCTGCGTTTCGGTATAGAATATTGTTATATTTAAACGGGCAAACGTTCAACGCTATTAAACGGAAATTCAACTGAATATAATTAGATATGTAAAGCATTTCGATGAAAATGAATTTAACAACTATTCTAATAAAAACAACGAGTTAATTAAACGACTATGTAAAGATACTCCTCGTTTTTCCTCAATGCCAGAACGAAAATGAAAAAGTCAATGACTTGCAAGCGTAATTATCTCTTTTCTGAAATTCTATTGATTCTAATCACCGAAAGAAGCCTAGAATCTTGCTAGTTCCATCCTAACGAAGCTTTTAGCTAGATTTTCTTGCTCTTGAAGGACCAACCACGAAAGCCAAGAGGAGAGGAAAGGAGAAAGAAAGGATATCTCTCTGGTTTTTTCGGCTCCTCGAAACTCGAAAGGAAAAGAAGGCGTTGGCTGGTCCCATCTTGTACATCGCCGACTGTTTCGAGCACTTAAGAGACCGGTGGGAAATTATTGCGTTCTTACGTCTTTCCTTTATCTCTTTTTCTACCGCTCCATTTATACTTAACTTAGAAAGGAATTCAATGGAAAATCGGATAGGAAGAATTTATTCATTGATCGACATTTACAAAGCTTTTACTTATTTTTTGACTTTGTTGGGGGGAAAAAGTGTTGCAATGTGACTGTTTGATTTGTCGATAGATAGGAATCGATAGGAACGAAATGTCGCGTAAATAAAAAAAGCCCGGATGGGGAAAAAAGTGAGAGGAAATTAGAAAAATCCTCGTTCGAAACGGAATTGGACGATCGACAACATTTCCAAGATAGTTTATCCGTTCGAAAGGTCCGTCCTCGTCGAAATAGAAGATTCGAAGAAGGATTCCATCCGTATTCTCTCGAGGAATATGTAATTTCCGACGGACGTTCCTATATTCTATTCTGGGTGCACCCGAGCATACCAGATTAGCATCGGATGTATTTGCGTTATACTCTTACGGAAAATCTACCTTGTATTACTCGTAAGAGGGCTAACCTGGCTAGACATTTTCTTATACCCTTCTTCCTACTTAAATCTTCCTACAATTTCCTAACTTATTGTTAGACATAATCTCTAGACGATTACTTAATCATTATTGCGAATGAAATTATGATCGAATACAAATTTGACTCAATCAAAATGCGTATATGTATATATTGCGTGCATATTTATATAAGATGTGTCATTTTATTGGTACGCTCATTTTTGCGGATGATTAACTACGTATATCTTTTACCTTTAATCTATTTCCAAGCTTAAGAAATATTTGCGTTTCATTATTTTACCAGACTTTCCATTAACAACACAATATTGTACGTGGTTATCGAAGCGTTAAGTATTATTAAACCGCTTAATACAACAAAGTCCTTTGTTTTAATTAAAACGTTCGGCCCACTGGTGCGCTCTATATTCATCTGATAATAAGATAAACAATAGCTTTTGTTGCCTATCAGGTAAATAAACTAATTAGTATGAACACTCCTTGATTAGAGACGCGTGCTTAACGGATGGTAAATACTCTTAAATAATCGATTTCTCGACTCTACGTGCTCCTTCTTCCTTCAAGACGCGCGTATTAATTACGTTTTCGATTCGTCTTACAATTATAAAATAAGTCGCTAGAGTTTGTCTCATTTGAATTACAATTGTAAACGACATGCTTGAAAATCGTACTAGGAGGATACAGCACGCGTGTGTTTCTAGAAATGTTATTTATCGCGAGATGTCTGATACCTTTAGAAATACTATTTCAAGAAAATCTCCCGTTCTGAAATCGTGGAACGAACAACATATACCATATACCTGGGTGTAAATTCTATGCGCTTTTTATCTGACATATGTGAATGCTTGTAGAATAACGAAACAGTTGTGTCTTACTTTGAAGTTAGGCGCGTTCGACTCGCTTTAAGAGGATTCATTACAATAGAAGCGTTCATCAGACTACTCAACGGCTTGCGAGTCTGGCGAGTATCTATCTATTTAATTAACGGCGTTCCATTTGCTTTCAATCTACCTGTGAATTTCCTTTGCCCTTAGTATGCGGTTAGCGTGCAGTCGCGTAATGGAACGAAGCCATAAGCTCTTTCTCTCTCTCCCCCTTTCCCTCTCTACCCCTCTCTCTCTCTCTCTCTCTCTCTCTCTCTCTCTCTCTCTCTCTCTCTCTTTGTCTACGCCACCACGAGGAGAAACGTTGTCCACTTCTACCTCTCCTTAACGATATCGATTGCGTTATAGTTAATAATCCTCTTTGACGTATCACGATGAAGCATTACGATATTCTAATTCTCTGCATCGGGCAAATATATCTTCATATTTTTACTTTTATTGCATCTTTTCTACGTCTCTTTGAGCGCCCCACTCTCTCTGCTTTTGTTATCCTTTCCAGAACGTTAAAGTGGTTTAATTAATAATTTACCTTTGTTATTATATATCATCAGAACTAGAGGGAAAATTCTGCTTTGAATTCTATCTCTTGTTATGTCTTGAAAATAGCAACGAACACACGCGTTTGCCTCTTTGATAATCCACGCATCCTTTTTCTTAGAATTATTCGTTTGTTTTATTTTATTGTTCGCGAAGGCAAAAGGATTTCGTTGGCTGTATCTATCTCGTTGGAAACGGCAAACGTGATTGCGACATCGAACGAAATAAAATGGAAGTTTCTGCAAGAGGAGGAAAAATAAAAAGTATAAAATAGAAGAAAAAAATTCTTATCGAATGGAGATGGAACGGCTATTCGAGCGTTAAAAAATGCATGCGACGATTCGTGCAAACCGTCGATTGCACCGACTCTTGTGCATGCCGGCAATTTTTCGACGTCACGTTACTTTCTACCGTTTGCATCGGAATTTAGTCGAATGTTTCCTCGAGAAACGTTACGAAAACAATTCGATTTGCCGATGGAAAATAATTCTCTGTAGGGTATCTTCTCGTGCCTTTTAATCGATAAAAGAACGAACCAAAGTGACCTGGGTAGAGGTATTACTATAGGTAGAACATTTTGTACAAATATTTTGTAGAAATTTGTATAGGTACCGCCGCGATTGGGAAGAAGCCAAGCGATTGTTCGAATTATAGGATTAATCGTATGCACGATAGGATGCTATTGATGGCCTCGAGACTCAACGCGGCGTTAAGCAATAAATTATCAATCGTGGTTGCGCACACGCGTCGCTTGTGAATTTCCGTTCATCGATTGACAGAACCGAACAGACAAAGCAGGTGTGTGTGCTCGATAAGATTTCGTGCTTACCAAACAACACGACATACTCAAACGAGCAACCATATATTATAATCTTTTCTCGAAAAGAATCAATAAATGTGACGTTCAATGGCGATAATCGAAGCCTAAATCTGACAACGTCTCGAGTGAGATATTTATGCGAGTGTTTAAGTTGATAACCTGATGCTAGCCCATTATCAATGCTCATCATGAACATCGTAGTTTCACGAAATTAGCTGTCGCATAGATTCCCTAAGGAATCGACCCGAAATGCAACGCGTATGTAACAGATTCTAATCTCCGGTCAGTTAGTAAGGTACAATTGCTAGTAAAGGTCTTACAATGACCGTTGTCTTCTGCCATAACGTATTACAATTTCAATTATCTCCAAAATGATGATGGGCTAGATCGCATTCGAACGTTTCAATGAAACGAGAAATAGTATTTATTATTCGATTCTATGTTGCGAGTCAGTTTCTAATTTTGAAAAGCTAAACGTTTCGGTATAAAATTATGGTCAAAGTAATTAACCGATATAATTTCTGGCAAATGCAGAATATCTGATTAACACGCATGCATATTACTATAATGTATGTCTAATTAGCAGATATAATTTGTGGTTCAATATCGTATAAATAAATACTATCAACCACTGCATCGAATTTCGCTTCTTCTAATACAGGGAAAAAAACGAAAAAGTATATGATATTTTGTATAGGCTCAATGGATAGATCAGTGGGCAAAATTTAGTGGACAACTGTAATATAAAAGAGATGTAAATCGATCGTCGTGCATGCGTAATGAGGAAATTATAGTTATTGGAGAGTTTCGTACTTGGGAGAAAAATTCAGCGATAAGCGTTTGGCCATGGGAGAGCCATCGCGACCGAAACTAACGGGGACGTCGAATAAGCGAGCTTATTCGGATTTCCATGCATATTTTGCCAACTTCCTTTCTCTCTTTTTACGAACTCGTCAGGTCGGACGATTGCTTTACTCCGAATCCTCTTTTTTCCATAAATAATGTTTCATTTTTACAGGGAAATACCTTTTTTCAAGAATTATTCTTCAACGCGTAGGTACGTTATTCTCGACTTGTCTTCCAACAAACAGAAATATCATGATTTTAACAAACTCGTTAAAAGGACGTTAAGACCGTTTGACGACAAAATGTTTTAAATGAAATATATGTATTTGTTCTAATCCCTTATACGGTACTGTGCTACGATATTCCTATGTAGACGTTTCGACCGGTGCGAATATTCAACGTGTAACTATTACTTAAACGAACAACAACAAAACTCTGTGGGTTTATGCCAGAATATGATATGAGACAAAAGTAACTCTATGAAATATTGACTTTCAAACTTTGTATTAAGCCATGCTTATATTTTTCTCTTTCCTGGAAATGAAATTATGCGAACGCGTTAGGAAACATTATGGAATTATGTTTGAGAATAGTTGGAACCACGATAAAAAATATCACTGAAATTTATATTAATTAAATTGCATTGTTATTAAAACGTTCGCGTATCAGATTTTGCATGCACCCACCGCGTGAAATGTATTTAATATTTCAAAATGTATATATATTATCAAATTTCCTTTGACGTCCTGATATTTTGTTATTATCCGGTATCTTTTTGAAAAAGAATTTCAACCGCAAAACATTTTTCGAATATCTCGGTAGAAAAGGGATGAAAGTACTTTTTAAAATTAAGAACGTAAGAGAAAGAGAAAGAATAAGGCAGAGTATTCGCGGGTTCATCCGATCGGAAACTTTATGGAACCCATTGAAAATCAATGCCTGCGCAAGCTTATCGTTTACGGCGATCAATCGAGCGGATTTGACGTCTCTCTTGAAGAACACATTTCCCGAGTTAGTCGATCGATCGCATTGTCGAGCGGTCATTGTCCCTGCCCTTTCGATACTTTTTCCTTTTCATTGTTTTTTCCTCTCCTCCCTTAAGAAAGACGACGTCTTTTAATGCTACGAATTCTCTCTCCTTACTCGCAGACTCGAAACAAGATCGATAGAGATTACCGAGTCTTTTTATACTTCATTTATTAATGTTTTTTAAATGACGCCTTCAACATTTCATAAGGCAACGTCAATTTTTAAGTCGAAATATTTTTGATATAGCGTTCGAACATTTTTCAAACATTGATTCGTGGAAACTTTGACGATAATTAATTGGCGAATTTGGGAAAAGAATCGTTTCCTATAAAATATCAACAACGTAAACCATTGACTAAATATTTATACGATTAAAATGAAATGTGTAGCTTTTACGTTTAAGGTGGATACTCGAAAATTTCAACGTAGGAAGCATATAATTAATGCAAGTCTTTGGCATGGTCTTCGGTGTGCTCACGGATGGGTAATTTTCTTGCACCCTATCCGTAGCTGTTGCTTTAAAAGTTAATTATTACGTGCAAGACAACTTAAGGAAAGAAGAACCAACACCGCTGTACTATCAAATTTATACATACTTATATGTATGCATATATAAGCATGAGTCTACAGAGTAGATAAAATTAATATTGAAATAAATCTATATGCACGTGATAAAAGAAAAAATGATTTAGTAACTAATAAGTATTGAATAAAAATTGGCATTGCATGAAAATATATTGAAAGGAATATTGGTAATATCGTTAATCGCTCTGCTCTTATTTTTCATTCTCGTGCAATAAAGAAATAGTTAATTCGGTAACATACAATATGTCGCATAGAAATATTAATAATAAAATAACGAAAAGGTTCATAAAATTTCGTTATATTCAAGAGGCATTTTCCACGGTCAGCGTGTATCGCTCTGGTTGAAATTATTGTTCCATAGACGTACACTAACCCACGAATACAGGCACATAAACGCATACATACATTTGACGTATCCTCTTTGAACCGTTCATTCGTTTGTTCGGAAACTCGAATTAATTCGTGTCGAGTCCCGTTCCTCGTTCTACTTTCTTCCTCTTTTTTTTCCCCTCTATCTCTAAAAAATCGATATCAATTTGCGCATAACAAAAAAAGGGCGTTAATGTTAGCGGCACGAGAAGTACCATGTTCGTATCTGTGCATGAAAATTCATATCGAAGGACTTAATATCCTGCAATTCGAGGTTGTTCGAACAATCAAGGCATGCGATCGAGTTGTTTCAAAGAGACCAAATGTATGGTCGACGTTCGATCATTTGACGAAGTTTCTGCAATCAGAACGAACCACGCACAATGATTACGATGATATCGTTCCATTCTATAGACACAACTTTCGGCGAGTTCGCCAATAAACTTTTCCCCTTTCGAAACGATCTTTTAGGTATTACTACTCCACGCGAATTACAATGAATATGAGTATGGATTAGAATATTAGATTGAATTAGAATGGAGGCCATCGGAAACTCGAGGAAAGAACATTAGTAAACTTTAATCTTCTATCTAATTCCCGTGGGAAAAAAGAAAAAGATTTATTCTGTCAAGTTTGTAATTTCTATTAAAAGAGAAAAAATAGGATATAAATGGTAAAATCGAATGCGCGGAATAAATCGCGAATGATTAGCGAGACGCTTTTAGCTTAGCCAATGATTCGAGGCAAATTTAGTCATCCGCGTGCACTAGCAAGAAAGTCGTTGGTTGAAACGCGAGCCAAAGGGAAGAGCAAACACAGTTTCTGCTCGTTCGTTCGTTCGCGTCCGTCCAATCTCTCTTCCCATCCCTCTTTCCAGCCTGCCCTTTGCCTTTGTTATTTGTGTGGAACTAAATTGAATGGCAGAACGAGAGGGCTCATCGACGTTAATCCTATACCCATAGCTATTGAGAGTACATTTTTGTTATTCGCCTAACGGGAAAGCTATTCGCAGAATTCCCTCGGGCATTTCTTCGAGAAAATCAAGAACATTAGGAAGAACGTCTTTCGATCTCTTTCCCAAAGAGAGGAGTTCCTACTAGCCGAGAAATTCATTCCGTTTGCCAATGAATTCAAATTTCTCAATGCTCTTCCATTTTCTTAACTAATATAAACTATTATTGTAAAATTTAACGCGTGTTACTTTGTTGCAGTCTAAGCTTAAATCCGAAATTCACTCGGATGCATTAGGAGCACATTTGTTTATTATTTAACTTATTTAATTAATTTAATTATGCACGCAGCAAACCGAGGTTCTTCACCGCGTCAAAGAAGTAGATATGACTTCTTACGTTGCGAATACAAGTACACACGCCCGTATTTTTTATTTTATTTCTTTCTGTTCTCTAAAGTTCGCAAACAACGAACTATATCCCGTGGTATACGATGGGAAAAGAAAAAGATAAAGCAAATAAAAGATGATCGCGTCGAGGTAGATAAAGGTGAAAAATTAATCGTAACTCGAGAGAGAGAGAGCACGTAGGTACAATCTCTTTGGTGAGAATCTTTGAATCGGTCACGGTTTGCTGTCGGCAAAGAAGAGAAAAAGGAAAAAGAATGCTTGAACGAGAACGGACGCTGCATTGTCGTCGAGGCTCGACCCAAATATTTCTAAGCGACCGATTTATTATATCGCCCGGACGTTCCGTTTCCGCGATAAATCTGAGTCGAGTAAAACGGATAAAAAACAAGCTGAGAGACCGTGGACACGATCGTTTACGAGCCATTGAACCAAATCGTATTATGGGTGCTACTGTTGAGGGCGAAAGTAAAAAGGGCTTCGACAGGAGGGGGAGGGGTTCCTAAGGGTAAGAGGTTACGCTTGTGTTTTACAAATTGGCACTCTTCCTGAAACTCCGATTCAATCGAAGTTTCAACTCTCTATCGATATCTGTTCGCGTCCACCAAACAAATACGCGAGCTCAACTAATAGATGATTATTCTTCTGCCATCGAAATAGGCTTATTACTTTTTATTCCTTTCGAGTTTGCACACTTGTGAGTTATTATTGTCGCGTTATTATATTGAAATATTTATTCAAGTGATAAATACATGGAAAATTAATCATATATATACTCGTATATCGCGTTGAATCCTATTAACGCATTGCAGACGGCTCGCGAAATAATCCCCCGTTTCATATTATGGATTGAACAGTAAGGAATATTCATTATGTCATTTTTCAGTTAACTTGATAAATAAAATCGAAACGATTGTTCAATTATAATTTTGCAAAACGATAACGAACAAGCGAGCATACTGTGAAAAATCACGCGAATGGAAGGAAGAAAAGAACTTAGGCGTCGTCGTCGTCGTAGGTCGCGAGTCAACGTTGTGGAAAAGGTTGCGAAGAAAAGTTCTCTATTCTTGTTTCGTTGGTTGAAACACCGCTCTGGGTAGCAGTCTCGTAAATTGTAAGAAAATTTATGGTTCTCGGTGACGGTTACGCTCCGTGTACTTCTTGCCTCGTGTGAAAAGCTTCGGACGACTGCAATAAGTGGCCAACTTCGAGAAGAATTTAGTGGCTCGACTCTAAATGGCCAATAAACCGTTGGACTATCCTCGTTCGACCGAGTTTCCTATCGGTTTCGCACACTCCTACGCGCGTCTATGCACGATCTTTGCGTAAACGATTTATTCGAAAACTTGGCGGAAACTTAAACGATAAGCTCGAGTTGCATGATTTTTAATAGAATCCAAATAAAGGGCCACCATTCGTGTAATGATTTCGATCGATTATTATGTTTTTAGAAAATGCTGCGGTATCGGATTTAATGAAAATAGCAAACGCGAAATCTGTCTTTATTATCGCATTAAACCCCCGTTGGCGAATTATCCCGGCGCGCGGTGCTACGAAATATGAGCGATAATAAACGAGATAAACGTTCGCGTGACAGCTCGTCGAACGTTCACCGAGAAATAATAACGATATCGCGAATACGACGTTGAGTATGACAATAACAATAATGATTATAATAAAAATACCGCGCGTGGAAATCCGCGTATCATAAAATGTAGGCAGCATTTGCAAATACTCGGTGATATTTCTCTTTCGCGAGTTCGAGTTAAATTTACCAAGTCGGTCTAGATATTCTCGCGAGTAGAATAGAGAGAAGAAAAAGATGAAAGACAAGAAGAAGAAAAAGAAAAAGAAGGTGCATGGAATGGGAGAGAAAAATTGTAGTGGGCGAAGAAGGAAAAGATGGGGAATCGGGGTTGTGACTGGGTGGCCAACGGGTTGAGAGAGAAGGAAACAGAAATCCGCTCGGAAGTTACTCGTTCCAGCCTTCCTTGGCCGGACTATTATATACCATTATCTCGATCCAGCCCCACTTTTTCCGCGTACATCCACTGGCGGAAACCTTACACGGACGAGAAAAAACGTTATACGGTTGACAGAAGGATAGCACGCGCGCGCGCGCGCACTTTCCACTACACAGAGACTCGGAATGAGTATCCGTATCGCCGAGTATTCTACCTCGATATAAGATAAGAAAAGGGGCTGAGAGGGGAAAAGAGAGAAAAGAGGTTTCCAGCACTCTGGGAACTTCTTCTACGACACTTACGATTCTGTCGTCTCTCTTTTCCTTTCTCGATGGGTAGACGCAAGAGATGAACAGGGAGAAAGAGATGGGGAATGAAAAAGGGGGCAAAAGGAAAAAGAAGGAATGACGTGGGCTTGAGCTGCCGTAGAAAATTACCTCCGTTGGTTTGTTCGAATGTGTTCTTCTTCCTTTCCTCTCACGCCATTTCTGTCTCTCTCTCTCCCTCTCTCTCTCTCCCTCTCTCTCTCTCTCTCTCTCCCTCTCTCTCTCTCTCTCTCTCCCTCTCTCTCTCTCTCCCGTCCGTCTGTCAATTTTAG
This sequence comes from Polistes canadensis, assembly GCF_001313835.1. NCBI lineage: Eukaryota > Metazoa > Arthropoda > Insecta > Hymenoptera > Vespidae > Polistes > Polistes canadensis. The sequence continues at coordinate 202,923 of NW_014569758.1, read as the reverse complement.
ACCGGAGACGAGCATATGGCTCCTCAACCTTCATCCACTTGATTGGCTTCTGCTAAAAAATCTTATCAACCGATCCTTCCGTTATTTTTTAATAATCTCTCCTATCGCGTTCATTCCCTTACAGAAAAAATAAAGCATGCGAATTATAAGCGCAAAATATTGCTTGTAAGCAGAGTGGGAATAGTTTTCAATAACTAAAGGTTGCTAAAACAATTGGAAAAAAGGCTAGCCAAATGAAAAGGAGTGGAATCGTTTTTCTTCCTTCTGAAACGTCTTCTTTCATCGTTGAAAGAGGTGACGCTTCTTTAGAGATATATATCAGGGTCTTCCATTGGCACGCGTCCGAAATCTCCTACAAAGGATTCGAATTTTTCTTTTCTTTTCTCAGCCTCTTTCTTCCATGAAAATGATCGCGAACGAAAAGATTCGTTGACGTGCCTCTATTGGATGGAATTCAAATAGTCAACGAAGAATGATCAAATATTTGGAAAGGTTTTAACTCTATTAATATGTCATTAAATCGATGAACGAGATCGATGAACGAGATCGATGGGAAATTCGTAGGAGGCAACAAATCGTTGTTTCCTCGTTAGCCTATTTTTTGGTCTTTTTCCCTGGCATGTTTTGTTGGTGTCTCATGGAGAAATGATGAGTGGAGGATGAAATTGTTTTTAGGAAAAACGAGGGAGGAACGTTCACGCGCAATATCGCGAGCAGTTTATTACGAAAACGCGTTGTCCCCCGTTATTTTTCCTACGGTTGCGTCATTAAAAGGGGGTCGCCGAGAAAATCACGGCCTGTTCCGACCGTTCATTAGCGCCAACACCTCCCCCGAAAATTCTTCTACCATTCTACGAATAATATGCTCGATTATTATATTTTTACCCACTACATCCCACGTTCATTACTTTTTCTCTATTGTATTAGAAGTTGGTATTATATAGTTAATGACTTTGCGTAGCGATCGTAAAGAATAAAAAAGTTTTCTGAAATTTCGAAATTACGGAAGAACAAAAGTGAGGAGATGAATATGTCCGTTATTTTGTTGTTGTAATCTTGGCGCTCGTAAAAATGTTTACGACCAAAAGAGATGGGAGATGAAAGTTTGTTAATGAATCGAAATGAAAAAGTGCGAAAGCAAAAGGAACGCGCAACAGATACAAAGGACAGAAAGGAAGGATGGTTTGTAGGAAAAATGAACGATTCGATGGGAAATGAATCGACGAGGGTGTCGTAGAACCGACCGAAAAAGGCTCGGAGTTTTTTGCAATGGGTGTTTTGTCGTCGGCGTGAGTCCCTGCGGCAGGGTCCGGTCAATACGGTCGGAAAGCAGATCGGGAACGAATGGTTAAGCCCGACTGGATCTCGCTAAATAAATCGGCACGCAAGCTCGACTGCAGCAACTCTCTCCCCTTGTACACCCCTGCTATTCTTCGGACGATGCTACGATCGAGTTTTGCCTTCGATTTTGTCCGAGCGTTGCTCGAAAGGCCGCACTGGGAGGACTACCAGCCGAAAAGCTTCAATCCCTCCTGGTTTTTCAGTCGCAAAAAGTCAAAAGAATCGAGAGAATAAAAGTGAACGGTATGTATAGCACCGACCTACCTCTCTTTTTCCCTCTTTCCGTTTGGGGAAAAAAGTGAAGGAAGAAAGCACCTATGTGCGAATATCTTTCGGAATATTCTCTTCTCGTACGATCTCCAATCGTTTGTATTCCTGATAGTAAAAGAAGATACGATTTATCTAGATTTCTAAGTTAGAAGCAACTGTATTTTACGATTGAGTTATGTTTCAATATCTTGACGACCTGTATAGGCATATGTCGTTCGTACGTAGAAAAATAAATTTTCTCGGTTGATTAAGCGTGTATCAATGTGCGTGATATTACGAATATTCATATTTGTGTATGTAGAATGGATCAATAAAGATAGACGAAAGAAAGGTGCGGAGATAAAAAATTAAATGTACAAATAGATATCTCCGGAAGATTTTCTTCTCGATTGGTCTCTTTCTATCTCATTCTATAGCGTTCTCAGCATCACCATTTTTACACACGATTACTTCGTTCCATTCTTTCTTCGTTCGTTCGTTCGTTCGTTCGTTCGTTCGTTCGTTCGTTCGTTTCTCGTCCGTAGAGCTTCTCGTAAATTGAGTCTTTTTCGATGCTCGGGCTTGCGGAAAGATATTTATTTATTGAAAAAAATATTCGCCACGGTCGAATGGAGAGAAAGAAAAAAGAGATTAGCAACGCTTCTGGCGGATTTTTCAGATCACGCTACTCGTAAAGTATAAACTTCTCGATTACACGACTCGACGATGAAAACGTTAAACTAGTCGGGTAATACGGTGTAAAAGTTTTAATTTGGCCGCGTTGGAAATACTAAACCTCTTATTAAATTTTATCCTTTGCTCGGGAGGAAATAAAAGGGAATACAGGTGATGGTGGTGGTGGAGGAGGAGCTGGGGTCGGAAAGAAAATCGTAATCGCGCAGGAGGAAGGAGAATAAAAATGAAAGGAATGGGAGAGAAAAGAGATACGTTTGAATGTTCCGTTTGAATTGACGAAGAGAGAGTTCCCTAGATAAAACGTAACTCTCGAGACGCGGTAATTTAATAACGCTTCTCGATGCTTCGATCGAAAACTTTCGATCCCGACGACGGATAAGAAATTTTTATCGGAAAAGCAAAAGAAGTAATTACCGCCTTTCTGATTGGCCCTTTTTCACGCTCGGTTCGACTGCCTGACTGACTTCCTAACTGATTTAAAGGTCGGTGAACCAGGGATGGAAAATGTATCAGGTTGTGGTCTTGGAAATGAATTAGTTAGTTGTCCGCCGATAAAATAGATTTCCATCTTTCTTTTAAGCGTCGTTTAATCGATGATTATTTATTCGTAATTCAACAATATTGGAGGTTCGATTGGAATAACTTTGATCGTAAACGGGTTAGGAAAATGTTCCCTTTGAATCTCGGTGACGAACCGTTTCTGGGAGGATCCACTCGAACTCGGTCATCCGGAGCGGATTCCACTCGTCCTCGCGTTTCTCCTTTCGGATTGCCGTCACGGACTAGCCGGCGAATTAACTGATCTAATTACCACGAATTTCAGATCGAACGAAACTATCGAAGCGGATTGGTCCGCGAACCGAAATCGTCAATTCACCCCTGCCTACTCGTTTGGCCCCACACTAAATTGCCTGCCTGCCTGCCTGCCTGCCTGCCTTCCTGTCGAAGAACACTACTACCACCACCGGGTCTTTCGAAACTGCATTAAGTCCCTTTCGCTGTTCCTTCCAATTTCAAACTAACGTTTTTTCCTTCACTTTTTGACCGTTGCGTTAGAAAATGACGTCTACTGCGAATAAAACAATCGGAGCGCTGGTGTTTCATAGAAAGGGTTAAAAGTAGATCGAGGGAGGGCTGGTTAACGAAAATCGGTGGTATTGGACTCGTAGGAGGAATCGGAGGAAGCAACTCATCGAACGAATTTCTCCCCAGGGAGAACTTCGGTGACCGAGCTCCATTCCGGAAATTGGCCAAAAATCAAACTAAAGCGCTATAGTGAACGTGCGGCAATCGTCGATCTATACTCCCGATCTCTCGTAGGAACTCTAACAAATCTGTGGTTTAACAGCAACCTCGAAACAATCCGATTTCCTACGGACTATGAAGAGGAGAATAAATTGTACAAACGTAATAAAACCATGCGATACATTCGCCAAATATCAAAAGTTAATATATATATATATACATAAAGCAATATTTACTCGTCCAACCGAATAACGCTCAACGAATTTTCCTTAACATCTAATCAAAATGCAAATAGTAATCAGGAAAAGGTGCAATTCTTGACACTGATTAATTCTTTAGTCGTAAAACACAATCGTTTTCCAACATTTTTGAAATCATTTAATCGGAGCAAATAGTAAGATCGCTAGCCGAAATAAGATAAATTTCAAGGTAGGTGAATTTTCTGAAATATCCATTCTCCCAACGGAGAAGAAGCAGATAAATGTTAGAAGGAAGGAGGAGGGTAGTTAAAAGAAGTTTGCTGCTCTTTTCTGAAAAATCTTTCCATCTCTTTCACTCTCCCGACCATACAATTCCTTCCTCCGTTTCAATTCCTCTCTTCCTTTTTCTTTTTATTTTTTTTTTTCTTCCACCGTCTCGTACCATCTTATACCGCAAGGAAAAAACTCTGCAGTTTTGGTTTCTTCCTTCGCTTTCTTCATTTTCTACAGTGCGTTCGTGCGACTGCCTGTTGGATTATACGAATTGTCCTTCGTTTCCACCTGGCTTAACGTTTATGGTTTTGGCCTTTGAGGGTTAACGAGAAATTTCACTTATCTTTGCTAAAGGTAAAAAAAAGATAAGAAGGAAGATAAAATAAAGGAATTCTTGGATAGCTTGCAAAACGATTATAACAATGTCGAATTCTTCCCCGCATTTGTCATTTATTTATTAACTGTATTATCGAGTGATATATTATTCATTGTGTTATATAATTTATTTCAACATCGAATAAAAAATATTTGCAACAATAATACGTATTCCATTGCGGCAACTGTATTTCTCGTTACACTCACGGCGAACAAATAGTAAAAGGGACGATTGAAATCGTAGTTTGTAATTTCTATACGCGTGGACAAATAAATGTGTACGCGATATAAAGGTTTGAGAGCGATGTCAGCACGAAGTTCGCTACACACCGGAACGCTCATTGTCAGAATTAGGATATTTAAAAGCGTACAAATTCGGTGCGAGCGACGTCAATTAGAGCGTGTCAGGACGATTAACGATACCCGGAGGAGTACACGAATCAGCATATTCGGTATATAGAATGTCCAATTTACTCGACCATCTAAAATCTATCGGAGCAAATTTACTGGACCACCGTTCGACATGTTGACCGATAAATACTTATTTTTAATGATATTGATTTTATTCGGATTTACGGATTATACGAAATTCGTTGAAAAATAATCGTTCGAACGTTTAATAATCTTTGATTCAATTATTTCGTCGTTCAAAATGAAGGTACACGAGGATAGACGCAAAATAGAGTGCGTGGTAAATCGCATTAAAATGAAAATCCTTAATCGCCGATGAAAACATAAGTTCAAATTCATCGCGTATTGCTCGTCAATTTTCCTATTTATTTCTTTATCTTCTCATCTCAAGGATCATTTCTATCGACTCTATTATATTTGATACGACGAACGTAAAGTGCAGTTAATATGGTAGAAGCGTTGCGATTAGCGAGCCGACTCGTTTTTGCAATTACGCGTTAAATATATATTTGGATGGCACTCGTTCATTGAGAGTGTATGTTGTTCTTGTAGATTATCACGGCTCGTTGACAGCTCGGTACGATACCCTTACGCTCTATAAACGTAATAAGCATTATTCCAACGAATGAACGACACTCTCAGAAAATTGTTTTCCAAAGGTACGAATCGGGGAGAGACCGAGGGAGGATACCCGAAAATAGAACAAATAAACGAGCGGAATGTTACGAGGATATTGTGATTTAGTATCGAAAGAGGACCAAAAAATGGAAAGCAGAGTAGTAAATCACGCCACCCATTTCGAGTTTTCTATGAGAATAAAATTCTATGAAAATAAAAGCGTACAGGTATTCAGCAATGGATGGGAGAGAGAGAGAGAGAGAGAGAGAGAGAAATTGTTTCGAGTAGAACAGCACACGAATTATTTTGTAAAAGAAGTAAACGTTTTGTTTTGATTTTTTTTCTCCTTTTTATTTTTCATGCAACATACATACTACGCTAAGAGAAATTTTGTCGATAAAATCTGGTTTGAAAGAATTGCTCGTACCCGACGATTCTCTTCTCTTAAAATCATAAAGTTCATCCTTCTCTCTCTCTCTCTCTCTCTCTCTCTCTCTCTCTCTCTCTCTCTCTCCTTGTTCTCTCTATTTATGTATAACATTTATACAGCTTAACGCAAGCCGAGCGTGGTAAGCTATACGATGAGATGACAGAAGCGTTCTCTGTTGACTGACGACTTGCCCAAACTATGCGAGTACTTTACACCCTCGTTATCCCACCGGTTCAGAGGAATGAAGCGTCAACTCGAAGCAATCCTCCTCACTCCACTATTCGCTATGCAGATTTCTACTAGGAGTCTAAGTAAGCTGTCCACCAACGGTTAGACCAGTTATTTAAACCCAAATTAATACGAAAGATTTTCATTCGCAATTCCATTTAATAGCGCGGGGATTTTTCAAGTTATACTTATTTTGATATTATTATAATAATAATATTAATCGCGCGCGTCATTCTTGGCAATTGGAGTGTCGAGGAAACGCGTAACCAATCAAAACTTTTCTACCGAGTTTTCTACTCGATGATTATTATTCTTCTTTCCATCCCCTTTCTATCCGTTTCTATCGGATCGATATCTTCGTTAATGCAAAATGTCTTAATTACATATTTCCTAACACTTTTACTGGAGATGCCTGCTTCGTTATCCAATTTATCTGGCTCGACTAGTCGACCATAACAGACAACTTTTTCATTTTATTTTCTTCCGCGAGCTGATCCTCTTCTCTTCTTAATTAAGTGTCACTTAAGGATCGGTTCCAGCAGTACAGGTAAATAACGATAGGGAGAACCCTTTCGAAATTCGATGAGGGTTGCCTCTGTCCGAGAGAAAATTACGAGAACGAAATGAACGAAAAGAAGGAAAAATAATCCGCGGAGCTCACTTTTAGAGAAGGAGGAAGAAGTGGCTCCAAGTCGTTGGTTGCTGCTTCGTGTTCGGTAGGAAGATCTTTCGCAGTCCGTTAATGCCTGTCACGTATCTAAACGGACGTTTCTTACTCACAAAAGCTCCGGTATTTTCTCGTCTACGAAGCTTCTCTCTACTCGTTTTCCTATCTATCCAAACGTCGCGACTATATGTTCATTTTATGCGCCAGTCTAGTTCCAATTTCGTTCAACAACATTTCTTTCGACAAACAATGACACATTATTTTTCCTTCTTATTCCTAATACGAAATATCTTCCATTTCGCGTCGAAATAATAACATAATCCGTTGAAATAAAAGTTATCGATTCGACGCGAAGGTACGGATGTACAAGGTGAGATAGCCAAGAGTATAGAACTTATCATCTGCTTTTGAAGACACACCCTATATGCGAGGGTGGTCCGATAACGTTGGAGCTTACCTTATACGCCATAAGTTTGTTGAATTTCGAGCCACGTAGGCGAAGAAAATTAAGAGCAATCAACGCTGATGTGTGATTTACGGGGCGAGCAGTGTCGTCGAAGCTATTCTTCGAAACAGAAACGCTTCTTTATCCTAACATCCTTCCACCTATCATCCAATTCGCTCGGTCGCTTTCCAAATTCATTCCAAAGGCGTAGAAACGGTTCGTCTCTATTACGAATCCGCGTCTGGTAAATCCCTGCGATTCGGGCAACGCCTCGATTCTTTTTATCCTTCTTACCATTTACAAGATTCATCCCTTTGATTCCTCGTGTTATATCTTTTGGATATACGAGCTGTCTGGCTCGTCGAATCCGCCTACGTCCTACTAATATTATTATTAACACCGTAAGGGGTTAGGGCTCCACTTTTAACCGATCGAATCGCAATTTTGCACGAGTACACGAAGTTTATTTGGAAAATTCAAATTCATTTGAAAGTGCTTTCCACCTAGCATTGTTAAGAGACAGGATACTTGGCGTACGTGACCACGCAAGATGGTGCGAGCCTTAGTCTTATTAATGATGCACTATTATTAATCCCAACTATTCTTACCTAAATCATGTGCAACAACGAGAAACTTTGTCGAATCGCATAAAATAGGATAAAATGAAATTTGTCGCGAGCCGTATGTAGGTAAACCACGATGTAAATCGCGGCTGGCCTCCTACCAACGTAACGATTAACGTTCACGACTTCCTACGGATTCGAAAGCATCACGCACCATTCGTTAGTTCCAAAATGCTATTGACATGTCGAGCCCACGTTTGATGCCTGTTCGGGGACGAAATAATGCTATTGTAATTGGATAAACAGATTCACTTCTATGAACTTCGATTCAACGTGATCCTCGTTCCCTTAGAATTGACACCGCACATCAGCAGCTTTCAATTTGCCAAAACAGCCAGACATGACAGATTCAATCCAGGACGGAGATACATCGAGAAAAAAAAACACAAAATGTATCCGAAAATGATAATAATATTCATAAATATCGTCTAAAATGGAATTTAAGTATATTCGAAAATGTTCGATTTTAATATCTGCGTATCGGTAAACGCGATATCTACGTTGTCGGCACAAATGGAACGGAATTGATTTTGAGGCGTCGAGCCTGTCACACCTTCCGTACCTACATTTCAATTCGTTCGATTATCAACTATTTAACAAAATGGATATTATTCGGGTAAACAAATTATACGATATTGGAAAAACTGTTGAAATTAATTGGTCGTAAAGGTCAACAGTAGTTTTATAAAGAAGTATCAAAAGGATTGCAGGTGAACTGACCAAAGGGGGTGTGTACATACATCTTCCTTCGACAGGGTGGTAGTTTTGAAAACGAGAGCAAGTCAGGGCGTAGTCCCGGTGGCACCGAGACTCGATGCAACTTCTATGGCTTTACAGGATACCTGGCACGATTCCAAACGACCTTTCTTCTCGATCGACCACGAAAACCTTGTAGATTCGTAGTCCATGTGAAATCCAGTTAGGGATAATTAAGAAACGCGCGAGACGATTTTGCCTCTTTTTAATGAAAACTGCCCAAAAGAGAGAAGCTTTTATATCTTTAGAGAAGATTTTTTGATCGTAGAATACTCGGGGAAAAAAAAACTTGGGACACCGAAGAGATCCCTTCGAAGAGAAGAAAAAGAAAAGGGAAAATTGTCGTAAAATGAATTGGAGCCTATCCAAGCAAGGGGGTGGAAAAGATCAACAGTCATCCGCGAGAGAAAAAACACAGGCGCTTATTGTAGTCGATCGTAAATACCTAAGGAGGAAAGGCTGTGCTTCTTGGGCGGATGAAGAAAAAAAAGCAGGGAAGGGAAAAAGGAAAAAAGAGATGTTCGTGACTTTTGGAATATCACGCTCGTCTCTCCGATCGATAATACTCTCGATAGTTTCCCAAGGTAGGGCCAACCCTATTTGCTATCTCACCACCGTATACGGTACGGCTCACATACATAGGTAGATAGAAAAGATAGGTGGAAAAAGTGGCGAATACACGTCATTTGTAAACCCTTAGAGACACTTTCGAGCTCGATCGTCTCTGGAACGTGCTCCTTCGCGAGGACTTTTAGGATTTAAAAGCGTTCGTATCTCTTCGTTCTTGGACCACCCATACACACATATTATTGTAATCCAGTGATAAGGAACCACCTTATAAATGAAATAAGAGACAAGTTGCTCAACGTGAGATCTAAAATATCGCGTGACATTAAATTGAAAGGTGTGTGCAAACGACTGCTATCGACGTTACAACGCCAATAAATGAAACAACGCGTTTGTCGATTCGCTTTTTTAACGCTTTTATTGTGATTATTATTTATGTGTTTTATTATGATCGATGTTAATCGATGGGTTTGCTAGGTTTAATGCTATTAAAGCGTATCATCGGGCCATTTCCGTTATCGGTCACCCTCCATGCTTTCTCTAATTGCATTTTAATTAGGATTTTCCTTTTCGCCGTCTCTAATTTTAATTAATAGCCTTGCCGATAAGCGCGATTCCTCTGTATAATGTGGAACCGGCCCTACTCGATCCCTTTATCCCGATTGTTCGTCGCGGTTATAACATAGATACACCGATTAGCCAACCGAAACAGCGCGAGTAGCATCGATCGTACTCGTTGAAACTATCATTTCTGATATGAAAGCAACGAACGTGACGTAGCGGTTGCGATCTTCAATAGTCAAACGAATTTTAATTCTACAGAAGAATCGTCAATTCTTCTTTCGTCAATTGCGAGAATTTTTTGGTCTAATTATTTCTCCGCATAGAAATTGATATCAAATACGTCAACGCTTCGTTTCGTAGCACGCACGAATCAAGCAACTTAGAAACTCGTCCCCCTCCTTGGAAAATATTTTCTATAAAGATTCTCGACCGTAAATCTTCGACAAAGAGCAAATATCGAGGATAAGAAGTGGCCAGCAACCGTCGAAAGCTTGCAAAATAAATTTCTTTTCGATGAAATTTCCCCAATCGAATCTCTTAAATACATATTTCCTATCATCATTAAATAATACCTCAAATAAAGCAGCCACGTGGTTGTTGCTTTAATTGACGTTAAATCAAATCACGTTGTTGCGATTTACTTTGAAAACAGAATATATATCCGCATCTTTTTTCAATGGAAAATGTTTATTTGATATAGAAAAATCATATTTTTATCAAAGCCTATGAGCTTTCGAGCTTATAATGCAGCTCGAAACAATAATACTATTGTTGTTTGTTAAGAACGATATTCATTAGAATGTAATTTTAAATCGATGAAAAAACATTCGCAGCACACAGTCGCAATTTTTTCTTCCTTTTCGAATGATTCTTTTTAGCCCCAGGAGAATAGCGAAATTGTATTGTTAAATCTATTTTAAACCGCGCCGGGATTATAATCGAAGTGGGGAAAACGCACGAGCGAGTCGACGAGTCTCCCCAGAAACTTGCCAATAATTTTCCTGCGTCCCAATTAAAGCAACGAATTTTCGTGCTGGCGCTTATCCAACCTGAGCGGCGAAATCTTTTACGAGTCCTTCTCATATACTTATACATGCGAAATTGTTCAATTTAAATATTGAAATCTGCCTATTTTTCTCTTTCGAAAAAAAAAAACAACTTGAACGATGTAAACGATACGTTTTTAATTACTGGAACAAATGAATTATCGTAATAGTAACAGTATTGTGGAAGGAAAGACGTTTCGTTAATTCTTCAAACTCGTATACGTTTTCAAATGGTTTTCTTTGAAATTCTTGTATCGATCGACACTATTAACCTATGCTTTTCTATTCAATTATTCGAGTTAAACCGAGGCGATCCTTTAAAGGAATTATTTTCTCTGAACTAACGAACCCTCGAATTGTTCGAGCAAAGAGAGATATACGAAACCGGGAAAATAAAAGAGGATAATCACGACAGCGACATGGTAAAAACGTCGAGGAGAGCACGCATAATACCGGATAGTCCAGAATGTCCGCCAGGAAGAAAGGATTAAGGATTTCTAAATTAGAACCTTTTCCATCGGCTCTCTTATCAGCTCTCCTAGGGAACCTGGACGAAATGCCTAATCGGATCAGGATATGGCCGAGCTTCGAAACGAAAGAATGGAAAAGAAAGAAGAAGGGAAAGCGTTTCGGTTTTAATTGTAAGTAGACGTTTCTCTCCCAAAATTCTATCAACATTAGCGCGATCAAAACTTTACGATTAGATTATATTTATTTAATAAATTCGAGCCAATTTTAATTCTATTGAAATTTCATACAATCTCCGGGTATATATGTTTTTTCTCTTTCTCTTTTTCCTTTTATTTCTCTTTTAATTTTCCCCTCCTCTTTCATTTATAATTTAAATTACAAAGAAAAAGAAGATACGAGCGTCGCGCGTGCACGAGATCCCGCAAAAGAGTCAAGCTGTCTGTCTCATTGTGCTAAAAGATATGAATAAAAAGGTACAAAAAATAGAAAGAAATAATAAAAGTGAAATTTTTCGAAATATTTGACAAGCAAACTTTTTATTTTCCTAAATTTGTAATATTCAAATGAGATTTAGTAGGGATTAAATATAACAAATGAATAATGATAAAAAAGCAGATAGGGAAGGTTACGAAAGGGGGAAGAAAATGAGAAGGAGGAAGGGCAAGGGGGAACGGGGAGGAATTTAAGAGAAGCAGCAGGCGCACGTAGATCTGTAGACGATAGGAGCTATAACTTTGTATCTTGTCAGTCGAGGTTCCAGGGTAACGCTTTAACAAAACCATTCATCATGGAAAGGGACTTTGAGCAAACGTAGCAAGAACGTTTGCAACGATATACCACCTTCCAAGATCAAATTGAAGCAAGGATACGTGAGCCTAACTTCGAAGCCCCAACTTACTTTTGTCTTCGCGTCGAGTTACAATGGCGTGGAAACAATTGATCGCACATGAACCTTCTGCCGCGGACAGATACGAACGAGCGAAATCGAAAGTATCGTTTTTGCCAATCTTCACGAGTACAAGCTCTTCCGGGCACTAAATTTTCAAAAGTATTTTGTCCATTATATTTTCGAGTCCCTCTGAAAAAAGAGAAAATATCGAACGATGATTCGACCGAAATTCTTCGGACACGAAAGGTACGAACGAGGGAAAGATAAAATGACAAGACCGGCAAGGGAAGAAGCTTTTCTCGACCACGTAAAATGCTCGTAAATTTGTTAAAACGAGCATTGGGAAGGCGGAAGCAAGCTCTCTCTCTCTTTCTCTCTCGGTTCTCTCGTAGAAAGAGTATATCGAAAATCGCTTGTTTCGTGGACAACGACGAGCTAGAAACATAAGCTCTCGGTATAATCCTTCCTTTTTATATATGTTACCGTCAAAACCAGAAATCAGGCATTACTAGTAATTCATCGGCATTACTATGAATGTAAAGAGCCTTCAGACGAAGTCGGAAATAAAACTTTTTGAAGAGTTTTTCCTAGGCATCGAACATAATACTTTGATATCCTTCATAGTAATGCCGAGGAATTACTAGTAATGCCTGATTTCTGGCTTTGACGGTAACATATATATGAAATATTCTGTACAATTGGAATAAACCATCGGTGGAGTTGAAAATATTTATATTTCCTCGCTAAATTATATTTCATTGGATCGGCGCGAATCTTGCGTGATCAAAAAATGGAATTTAATGATTTGGAATATTAAATATAAATGAGAACATGGCCGTACGTCTATATAGAATATATATGACGCTTTCGTGTGTATCACGCTTTTATATTTTACATTTATATTTCGATAGATTTGTGTATTATATCTTTTTTAAAAGCGCTCACAAGTTTTTATTCATATACATTTCTCTCTACTTCGGTGTCATATTAATTAAAATATATAATTTAGAAGTTAGCCAAAGCAAAGGTTGTTATGAAAAGTTCCTAGATAAATATATAGGGTAGGTTTTTATACATTAAAGTAGCTTTCTTCGAACTAATTCAAAGTAGCAAAGAGATCATATTAACGTGGGGTGAGGCGGGTCTGTAAAACATATGGCGTCGAGTAGAACGCAAAGCCACACCCTCTTTGGCCCAGGGATGGGGATGGTGATGCGTTTTCTCGTAGTCGCGAGTCCTCTCGTTAGCCAACTCCCGTGTCGGTGTCGGTGTCGGTGTTTATTTGCGTTAGCCGAAACTCCCTACATGTTAATTAGCAAATATGTTTCGTAATAAGGATTAAACTCGAAATCAGGTAGACGAGTCCAAGTTGTTTTTCCATTAGAAGTACTCGATCCCTACCAATGATGCACCCTTGCGATATCATTTCGTACAAGAGCAATACTTTCTTTAAATATTCGACCAAAATCTGACCCGACGACTACCAGATGGTACACGTTGAATTAACGACACTCTCGCTTCAATTTCTTTTTCCCCTGCTCGATCCCACTTTCCGAAGAGAGCCCACAACCATTCCTTTCTCGAACACGCGGCTCGAGTTTATATTTTCCCAGGGATGTTTTCGACGGGAAGTACTCGGGAATGGAGACAAAATATTGGCGGTCGGGAATTACGTTGGAGAAAATTTCGAACAAATATTTGCCTCGTGAACGTAACCGAATACCGAACGAAGACGATCTTGCACGAATATCTAAACGAAAGGTCCTTTGACGTGGACACAAAACAGACAAAATAGTCGAAGAACAAACCTTTTTTGCGATTATACGAGATCAAAGACTCTCATCCCCTATATTTTCTATTCTTTTTATTTCTCCGTTATCCGGTGAACGCAACAAAGAACTACTTTTTACTTTTATTTCAAGCGCGATTCCTTTTTTCTTAATGAATAAGTTAATAATTGTATACAATATAACCCTGCGTATACTCGTCAGTGGCGAATAAAGTCTTACGCGAGTCTAAAGGTATAGAAACATAAGGTTGCAATTTTGTAGCACGAGCTTGACCATTCTGTCGTCGACGACGACGACGACGACGACGACGACGACGACGACGACGACGACAGTATCTGCTTTCCAATTACGCTGACTGACTCAGGATAAGTGGTGGTTACGGTTACGGTTAGACGGCTACGCCTTATACCGCAACGCGAACCACCCTCGCGTGCACGATCTCTCGCAAAATAACACATTTCCGCGCGTTAATATCTAACCTTCTGGTCATAATTAGCAGAGATATATTACACGTGGACGGCTTAGATAACCGTCTCCGGATAGCTCATTAAACGTCCACGAAAAGTGTGGACGTTTCGGAATATCCTATGCGTTCTACAACGTTCTTCTCTCGCGAGACATTTGTCGCAAGGGTGCAACGAGTATCGATCGGGTTACAGCTCTCTCTCTCTCTCTCTCTCTCTCTCTCTCTCTCTCTATCTCTCTTATTTACAAAGTTAACGTTGCATCGGCTGCAGCTAATTATCAACGACATTATGAATATACACGTAATGCGTAACAATGGAGAATATTATTGAATTCGCGGATAATTAGCCGTGCAAAAATTCTCAATAAATAACTTATACTACCATAAAAGGGCATAACAGGATAATCACGTGGGAATATTAGTAACTTAAATGATGTAGAAACGGATAATGAAGTCATTCGTACGTAACCCCAAACAGGATTGATAGAAAATTTATGCATTCATTTCGTGTTAATTATTATCTCCGAACTTAATGCATTATTAATATATATATATATAATATGGTTTTGTTGATATTAATTATTTAAAGTAATTCGATATATTACGCGATTAGAAATACCTATAGGAAAAATATTTCAGTCGATTTGTACTCGTTAATATTATATTGAATATTAAAAAAGATATTCTGCTTGCGCGTACACCTATGCACTGCAACTTTTGCAATAATTTTGGATTAATGATAGAAATTTGTTCGGAAAAAGCAGTTGTCGCAGCATCCCCTTTCTGTTGTTGCATTATGACGTAACAACTAATACCCCTCTCTCTATACTCGAGAATTTCGTGCCTTTTACATTATACGCTCTCTCGATTTGCCTCCCTCTCGATAACGAGCTCCCTGTTACGGTTACAACCTATCGTGTTGCCGTTTATGAGCGGCTTATTGCGTTATACAGCTTCCCGGAGAGTCGCTGGAGCTTAGTTTTACCGATGACGGTACGACATAACGAGTATTTATATATTATACACGTGCTACTTCATTTTCAAGTACTTTGATTTTCTCTCATCTTCGTCCGAAAAAGACAAAAAATAAAATATAAAGGAAGAAACATTTCCATTCGAATGACCGATCTCGCATAAAAATATGAAATGTTTCCGTCATACATGAATCCGTATTAACGATTACTATAGTATAAAAACAGTACGAGATTTTCGCGTAACCGTTGTATGCACCATTTATTTTACGTATAAAAATAGAGAGAGAGGGAGAGTTAGAAAGAAAAAAAAAAGTATTACGTATGTTTCACCGCGCAATCCGATCCAAATGCGTGCCTCTTCGCTTGGCATCGTGAGAAGAATACATAGCCCAGGGTTATGCTCGAGTTTCTCCAACCGAAAAAAATATTTTTCATCGGGAAAATTGGAAAAACATTGTGATCAATGCGTGGGAAACGCGCGTTGTTAGTCTTCTATATACTGAGATAAATTGGCTACTCGTATCGCGTTACTCTTTTCGCTTCCGATTAACCCCCCGCGTTCTTTATTTAAAATTGAACTTGAATATCGATAATATAATATATTGGTAAAATAAGCTAGAGAACAAATGAATTTCTTGTCAAGCCTTTAGCAATGATTTATCTCTGAAAATAAATGCACAAAATAAAGGGATTACAATAACGAATCTAGAGTATGTTAAATTGTTCAAACTTTTGTACATTATTTTGTATTATAAGTCAGATATAATAGAGCGGATATGAAATTGGAAGGTTGGAACATCTGCGATCGAGATCTCGTACCATTAACTGTCCACCGGCATATATCGGTATACCCTTAACCGACAGTTCGGTGACTCTCTCGTGATCAATAGTGTGCATTCGCGCACCGATCGAGCTCTAATTTCTAGGGACGAGCCACCACCGGTAGTTTCCAAACGGTCCTACCTACCCATAATGCTTCGGTGATTATGCTTAAACTATCGTTTAACAAGCTATTCGGATATCGATCATTTCCAGATGTGATAATTCGAGCCGTACCCAGAACGCAATTAAGTGCTACGAATCCTGTTCAATTTCTCTTTCTTTGATTAGACATCGATACGTCGAAATGTAAGTTAACTCTTTGGCTAGGAAATTTTCGTTTAATGATAAATTTAAAAGTAGGTACAAGTTAACATGTAGTAAAGGAACCACTTTACAATTAGTTAACCGGTTTTCACGCACCGTCACTCGCAACGTTTGGCCGCATTCGGAACATAAGGTAAGAGTCACACAGAGTTTCTATCGTCTACGTGCTAGGAGAACGAGAACGAGGTGGAAAGAGGAAACTGTTTAGTTCTCTTTGGCAGAAGTTCCTAAGACAGGAAAGCTCGCGCCGAAGGATTTCCGTGTGCTGAGGATTTAGTTAACGATTCCTCACGTGCGTGCTCTCTCTCTCTCTCTCTCTCTCTCTCTCTCTCTCTCTTTCTCGCTCTCCATCAAGCCACGTAAGTTTCCTCTATCGTGCTTTAATCTACCGGAATATAGTTACATTGTTATGTCAATATTACGCCGTTAGTAATTTTTCTTCTCGGCTTTGCTTTGGTTAACTTTTGGGCGAAATAAATAATAAACGGTTTTATTATCGTTCCAAAATATTTTCCATCGCTTAGCATGTTCTTCAATTATTCATGAAATTACTGAAGGAACCGATTTCGGTAAATAAGTGCGCGAGAGAATAGCGCCGTATCGTCGCAAAGGATAGATATCTGAGAAGAGACATGAATATTCGCATAAATGCGAAATTCGATAGAGTCCTGTTGGTATAACTCGCAGGTAGGCAGGAGGATTTCGATGAAGAAACTCGGAATACCTTAGTCCTCGTTCGAATCCTAACTGGTCTTTCTCTAGCAGCTTCGGGCCAGGTCCGTTTCGAGGTCCATTAGGAGAAACTCCTATTACAAAACCATGCCGGACCATGAAGCACGATAGCTCCAAGTTCGCGGTCGGAGATCGTCGAGCGACATTAACCGCTCGTTCTCTGGGTTTACACGGTGTTTCCCGTTTGCTACGCGGACAATTCCATTTCAGTAAATATCATCGAATAATCTATCGCATCATCTAACAGAGCCCATTTCAAAGACGCCCGTTTATTCCTTTAAACCAAGTTATTTCTTACCTTACGACCCTTGTTATAATAATGGACCCCCCACAGTTCCAATGAACCGGACAATGGCATTTTTTCAAACTACAAATACGCATCAATAGGAAGTCGGATTTTTCTATCGAGCGCGGGGCCAGCTAAAAATATTGCGAACGGTTTATAAAATATCTTACGATAAGAAACCAACTGTAGAATCGAATTTTCTTACTCTCATATTTCTCAAAAGATGTTTGTCGAGTCGTCGCATAAGAAAAAAAGTTGGGCCGTATAGATGTATTACTGTACGATATATGCTGGTATTCTTTTCACTCCTGTTCGCTATGCGCAAAAAAGCTCTTCCAAAACGAAGTCATAAAGTTTCTAGAAGAATATCTCCCGACATTCTTTACTATATCGCACGAAAAGCTACGGCCTCGGCTTATCTATATACCGGGTGTTTCTATTACCTAAGGTATATCTTATATGTGCGTGCGTGTTTTATATACACGAGACATTATCATATCTGCATATGTATTTACGTGTATAAAATATAAATAGGTATAGACGCGTATAAGAATATCTATCGAGTGTGCTGCCTAGACGTTGTTCGTATGGCAGACATTGGGTTAGAGAACGACGCGAATAGGATGACGAGCTTGCATATTTTATAAGATTTAAGTCGAATCGAATGGTAGAACTAACGATGGGATTGGTAGAATATTCTAAATGTTCGATACCTACTTTTATCGGATTGTTGTTTGCACGCACTCATAGAAATTCATTTTCAATGTTTCGCGCATTTGTTGAAAGGGTATTGATTAAATATAGTGAAATAATATTAACTCGCTTTATTCTTGGCCCTATATGACATTCTATTATCCAGAGTTGTATTATCCGCGAATACAAGTTCTTGCGTCCGTCGAAAGGTACGAAGCAACAATCGATATTTTCTCTCGTGGACTTACCGACAAGCGAAAAGTTCAGAAGAAAGACGGTAAAGAGAAAAAGAGACAGACAAGAAGCAATCGCAAACTTCAAATGGTTGCGCCAACGTACGCGTCAGGACTCCCGATGAAAGATAAAACTTCTCTTTGATTTTCCTTTTTCCTAGAGATTTTAGGGAGCCCTTTGGAAGCCTACGCTTAAAACGCCAATGATTTTCGCGAGTTCGTTCTTTTTATTTGGTCGTCGCGAAAAAACTATGAAATCTAATCAATTTGAAAAGGAAAAGAAATATCTAATGGAAATAATTAGAACGTTTAAGTCTGGCAATGATCTTGATTCATAAATTAACGCAGAGGACAGCAACGATGACGACGATGTTGATCATCTCGATGATGGGTATTGCGAAAGCGTTACTTCGATCAGCAACGTAACACCAACGGAAATGATCCTGTCCAATAGGTGCACGCGTTGCATCGCTGACTCTTGTCTGATATAATCGATCTATTTTGCTGGGTAATTGATGGATATGCACTGCGTTAATTAATAGAGACTAATAGTCTCGCGATATAGAAGCAAATAGAAGCATCGATGGGATATAATACTATATTCCTATATCGTGTAATCAATGACACAAATGCGAATTGCCATTTTTGACAAGAATATATTATCGTTCCACGTATGCATCGATCGTCTTATCTTACAAAAATACCGATTAAATGATTCGAATATAACGTTTAATCATAAAATTGCAAATAAATAGTTATTGATTTAATCGTTTAATATGCGAACTCGATATTAATATTAAATATCGCGTTATTTGATATTAAGATTGGATTTATCCAATATGCGGCAGATATATTTTCTTTATTTTTCCCTATATAAACACGAGGTGCAGAGACATTTAATTAATCATTTGGCAAATGAAACGAAATAAATATTCATTTGAAATGCCGTGGTAAGCCGAAAAGAAAAAAGTCGAAAAAAATGAAGTTTTTGTATCTTACGGGGTTAGTTTCGTCTTTGATTAATTTGACAAAGTAGCAAAGTACCTATATAACTTCCTTGGTAACGGCCGTTTAGTAAAGCGGCAAACAATTAAGTTAGCTGGCCGATCCAGTGTTAAACTGGGCAGCCGCCGGTCTACACGTATCTCATTATTAGGTCTCGGACGTTGGCTCTTTGAAAGTTTGGACCGTTGCCCGCATCACTGTCTCCCGGATACGGTCTCAGCTTCCACCCTTTTGTCGCGAACAATGCTCGAGACGGCGATGCTAACAAGGGTTGAAACTTTTCAACCCTCCGTCGCCGTGTGTCCGTGTGCTCTTGCTTATCATTTCTCAGTGTACTGCCGTGTGTCTATTCGCTTTTCAAACAAAAATATCTACAATTCCCTACGTCAAATTCTCCTACTACTCTCTACCGCGAAATGTCTAATAAACTTACACAAGTATTTCCATTTGATCTCATTTCTATTCTTCCTACGATCGTCTTATTACGATGTTTAGATAATAATAATAACGATACGCGTGCATACTCTCGAATTTTCTTTTTACGCTAACGCAATAATATCATATTAGATACGTAGGGGGAGGGAATCTAGAAGAAATGGAATTTTCTTTCGTACGACCATCCAATGTCTTTTAGATGGAAACAGAGCAATAGGAACATTGCGAACATATGATGTTACTTTTTACTACAAGACCGGAGGCATGGCACAAAGCAAATGGAATAGGAAACCGTTGCTTAATGGATTCTGTCGAGCTTCTTGTTTGTTACTTTCAAAGAAATAACTGAATAATATTTTGCATGAAAATATTGCAGACATTTTTGGAAAGGCTGCGCTAACAGAGGAAATTGAAAGGAATAAAAGTTGTAAAACGTAATGCAAAAGGTTTACTAGAAATCCAACTATTGAGAAAAAAAATGTAGTAGGATCGTTAATCTGTTCTCTTTTTTTCGTTTTTTCTGGAGGTCGCCTTCTTTATCGCAGATGGTCGTCGTCGTCGTCGTCGTCGTCGTCGTCGTCGTCCTTGGTTAGATACTCGAGCCACGAAGTCGTCGAAAGCGCGATATTCAGCCTTTTCCCGGAGACTTTGGAGACTCTCGAGATTTCCAACGCTTCGAGGAACTCGAGGAATTTCGAGACCTTCCAAGACTTTTCTTAGTCTTGGTGCACCACGCTCGTTTGAAAATTTTCAAAGATACTACAAATTCAACGACTTTCAAAACATTGCGGAAATATACCTACGTTGCATGCCGGCCACGATTTTTCTTTTAGTCCTCCCTACGTAGAATAACCTACTCGAATTCCTCATTTGGATAAAACGTCAAACGAATTAACGCACCGAGTTCCATTACAAAGTGATTATTCGAAAAAGGATCGAAATGGTGGAAATTCTTCTCAAAGGGTTGTGTTGACTTTAAGAAAAGGGAAATTTGGAAAAAGTAACGATGGAAAGATCGAGAGAGAAACGTCTCAAGCCGAGGATGAAAGGAAACAATGGTAAGAATAAGAATCAAAAGAAGGTGTAGAGAGAGAGAGAGAGAGAGAGGAAAAAGTATAAAAGAAAAAAAGAAGAGAAGCGTCGTATATCTCGAGTAGGTTCTTCGCATAGAAAAGAAAATCCTCGCTTTCAAAATGATCTTGATATTACGACATATTCGACGGAAATATAGGCTTTCTGTAAAGACAATGGTGAGAGAGAAAGGGAAAGGGAAAGAGAGAGAACAAAAGAAGAGAAACACTCGATGGTAATACCGAAGGGCACTCGACGAAAAGGTAGAAAAGAGGAGAAAAAGTCATTGATGAAACGTAGAAGGTAGAGGGGAACAGCAGCTGGGATCGAGGTCTTGAACTCGATTCTCCATTGTCGAACGACAACAGGAAGAGAACCTTCTTTTAGACCATCGTGTGACCCGTGTTTTATTGCCGAGATATCGCGACCATACTTCGTCCAAATATTTCACCCAAAAACTTATCCAAGACGAGTAGTGTTTATACCTTTCGTTCCAAGCTTTTAATCCGACTTTCTATAAACGCGCATGAAAGTGCATTAATAAGTACCGTTAGTATTGTTTATTATAACTGGACACCTTGATATATACGTAAACGAGATTTGTACCTATGTATTTATGCATGTTGCATCTACCTGGATGTAATATGGTTGCAATGGGAAATTTGACGTCCTACCTAAACTATTATACATAGAGTCCAGTTGTTTCGATAGGATTTGTCATAATTTAGAGATAATAAGCGAGTCTACTTTATAGTAGAGATTTTATAATGCATAGACATGAATTCAAACAATCCATTTAGAATAACACGCAGAGAGAAAGATTTGTTATTGCAAACCGGGTTCTCTCGAAACTTTACAATGGTATTACGTGTGTTGTTGATAATGCAAAATTAGTAAACAAGTATTAATATCGCGTGATTACTCGAAAGTACCTACGATTTTCCGGTAAGCGTACGAATAACACTCGAAGCATAAATATTGTCCACAATTGCAATGATATATGAATGTATTTATTCAATTCGTAATATTTCGTTCGATATTCCCGATGGATTCCTCGATTTTCCCTTTATTTTCCAACTTAATGAAATTATTACATTTATATAGTAAGCTTATCTCATTTAATACCAATGGATTTGTATGTTAAACGAGATCTGATTGCTCTAGACACGCTGCCAATTATCTTTCTCTAGCGTACAACAAAATGATTGTGCAACCTTAATATTATTTCTATGTATACCTCTATAGTCTTTTTAATGTCTTCTTTGTTATTTCCCACCGGGCTTAAAATTAAATTCATTACGAATAAAATTGGAAAGAAAATGAAATCGAAGGATTTTGTTAAATAAACGATATCGATCCGATTTTTCTTCGCGATTGACTTTAATCTCGAATTCGCTCGGTCTACGGTTTACACGCGAATATTACGAAAAATTCTGCACGAAGGTATACACGCGACCGATCCTTTTTTTTTTGTTTTTACTTTTTTCTTTTTTTTCGAAACCAAAGCAAACGTGAAAAAGGTATACAGAGCAAATTTCGACGTTTCCAAACAGATCGCGTGCGGTGCGAATGATCATCGAAAACGAAAAAAGAATGAGAGAGAAGGAAAGAAAAAAAGAGAACGAGATAAAAAGAGAGAGAGAGAGAGGAAACCCGACATATTATCTGAATATCAAAAAGCAAAACTACGAAAACAAAACATCCAGGTCGTCCAGGAGAGCCGGGCATTTTTGTTAACTAAAACTAACGAACGATTTTTCGATCTAGCAACGAATCCTGCTATCGATAGCTTCAAATAACAAATACAGAATAGGAAACATGAAACGTTACAATCTGTTTTTCTTCAAATCATTAAAGTTTCACTGAATTATGCCTTCGAATCGATACGTATTTGTCCTTAGTTGTATTAAAAATATTTCAGGTGATAGATAATATTCCTGAAGATTAGGAAAAAGTGAATAAATGGGGGATGTTTCGACGCATAAGTCAAGTTAGAATAGCAGAATGATTTCATTGAACTCGCAACAGAATAAAGATTGAAGAGAAGCCGATCGAGTTAAAGGGCAGGGCAGGGCAGGGCAGGGCAGGGCAGGGCGCGCATGCATCCGCCAGCTGAAACAATGCCAGGAACAATGGTTGGAATTCGAAATATTCTATCGGGATCGCGATAATTCGTAAATTGATCGCGCTTGTGTTGGTCTGATGGTCGAACTTTTAGACGAATCGTTGTCGGAACGCGTTCATTCGTCACGCGTCTGTCCCTTCTACCATTTCCGCGTTGACCAAAGTTATTTTCGAGTAAAACGCGACTGTATCCACTAGGCCAGCCCCGTTAATTAATTTGCATTTCCTGCGATCTTCGATGAAACTAATCGATTCCTTTGTATATATTCATTTTCACAACCGACATTAAACCAATATGAGAAATAAATCCTCGAGACAGAATTTTGTTGTTCCCATTTTTACATATGTACGTACGCCGGACCCGAATATCGTCGTCTGTGGGAAAAATCGATAACGCGTGCGTATGCGTGTACGTTATACGCGAAGAAAAAATAACCAAAATGTATATCCCCATTAGTTTTCCTCAAGCCCTGAAGAACGTGCCCTTTCCCTCGACGCGAAAAGCTGAACGTATCGTAGAATCCGCCTAATATCAAATAAAATGGCTGATATACAGGACACGTATACTACATCCACATTGGGGAACTTAATCCGAAAATAGAAAAATTCTTTGGAATGAAAGAAAGTATACGGAGGTGGGTGGGGTGATACTCGTTCGGGATTATGCGAGGAACTCTTGGCCCTTTCATCCTTCGTCTTCTTCTTCTTCTTCTTCTTCTTCTTCTTCTTCTTCTTCGTTTCGTCGTCATCTTCGTATTCTACTCCACCCACTTGCTTAACTTTTTCCTTTCCTATCCTACTCGACAACCGAGTATCGTCTTTATATTAAACTCGAATGCTGCTCGAATAGTTTAGAATAAATTTCGAGCTAAATAATATCGCACATTATTCGACGAGTCATTTATATAATTTGCGTTAGATCATAGATTGCATAGATCATAGGAAAGCTTTTATAAAGAACGTTGAAATAATTGGGAAAATGGTAACGGGACGTAAGATTTAGCGATCGTAGATCATAAAGCCGGTCATGGCTTTACATACTTTACAAACAATAAGCGAGACTCGGTAAATCCTTATCCAGGGCGGATATGGTTTTAAATATGAATGGCGCTTAAGTGGAAATAAAAAGGGTAACTACGCGTTTTGCAAGCAACGAAAAAGGCTCGCAGAAAGAAAATGTTGGAAAGAGGAGAGGAAAGGATAGTAACTCGTTGCAAGGCTACTACATTGCTAGACGCATCTCGAAAGAGGATTGAAAGGGTTGCAGTTATAAAGTGGGGGTGGTTGCAAGAAGAAGGGACGTTGGACGGTGAAATAAAATTCGGTTATTCGCACGACAACGACGACGACGACGACGACGACGACGACGACGACGACGACGACGACGACGGCTATATCACTCAACCAAGCTCTTTTGTTAAGTCGAGAATTTACATGTGAAAGAAGCACCCTTTTTCTTTCTCTCACTCCACCCACCTAGTATACCATCCGATTTATGATATTTTTTTTCTTAACCGTCTACCACTAAAGTTTTTTAACAAGAATAGGAAGATTTAGGGCTCGCAACGCGCTGCTCGTTCCAGATAATACTATCGTTAACTTCTCTGTGTTTTGTCCTAAGCAAGAAAGTTATTTTGACAGTTCAGGAGCAACGGGTAATAATGGTAAATAAAGATAAATTTGCAAACCATTATCAAGTTTTTTCGAGTCGGATAAAATAAGGAATTTTCTCTTTCTTCCATACCTTTACACACACCACACACAGACATGTTTCTAAAGGTAGAGAAATTTAGGATACATCGACATAAACTAGCAAGTCACGTAAGCGTCCAGATATGGAAGCACGACACGGAATCGGTTTCTAGCCAAACAACTCCTGGCCAACTTTCGCGTCGTTCCATGCCGGAAGCTCTCTCCCTAGAAGTCTTACACGATAAGAACTGGATCGATGTAAGCTCAAAGACTATTGTTTGGGAGGAATGTACCGGCTAGCTTCGAAAGTGCTTCTGCTGAAATGAGAGATGAAAGAGGAAAGAAGAAAAACGCTGGATAAAACGTCCTGGAGACACTTTAGCGTTCTCAGACTCTTCTTCCTTCGAGTCGTGACAAATTTTCACCGGTTTACTAACAAAGACAAACTTTTTGGATAATGGGAACCATATCGAATTATAACACATACAATCCAATTACATTTTTTCATCCTAATTAAAATGATCTTCAATCCATGTGCTTTTAAAAACTTCATTAATCTCTTCCTGGGGCTTTTCTCTCTTTGCATTTCTTTGTCCCTTCTTTTTTTTTTCCTTTCCTTTCATTTCATTTCTTCTTCTTCTTCTTCTCAACCGAGTAGAAAAGTACCGATTTTACGAGCTAAAATGCCAAGAGAAATGGAAATCTTGATATATATATATATATATATATATATATATATATATATATAATCGCACAGAGCTTGATAAGAATATCGAAAAAGCGATGAATTCTTAAAGAGGAAAGGGGGGCAAGTTAATTCATATTCGAAATCATGGAGCCAGATCAAAGACAAGAACTATAGCGAGGTAAAAGATATAAGGAGGAATTCGACGTCGTTGGAATATCGAGATTCTCTTTCTCAAAGAGAATAATATTTATTTATAATATACCTTCTGCATGAATGAAAGGGGGTGGAGGGAAAGAAATATTGTATTTCTATAGAAATTGATCATAAATACTATTCCACTACATTTGAAAAGAAATTCGAAATATATCTATCGATTTAATGAAAATAAACAAGCATGCACAAATGGATAATGAATGAAAAACGATTTGCGATATAATTACAGAAAAATATTCGAGAGATCCAAAGAGAAGTTTGTTTGAAATGTTGTACAAATTACCTACTAGGTGCTTACTTGGTCTTGTATTAATTAAAATACTTCATTGCTTACTATCTTAATTGACCACAAAGAGACAATCTCTTCCAGGCAAGTTCCGATCGAATACGCCATTAGCGAATGAATGACAAACGCGCGAATCAATTTGCTTTCGAGAATTTGGCAAAGGTAGGATATACGAAGGCAACATCGAATTTCTCGATTCGCGGTTTCCTTCGGCACCGAGGTGATCCTCCCTCGAATAAAGGACCTTTTCAAATCGGCTTATCGATCTAGTGAAAAACTTCCAAGATAAATTAAAACTAGAAATGGATTATTAGCAATGAAATTGTTTATCCAATTGCTGTTATATAGCATAGTGATGATATCAGTAAGAGCATCGGAGGAACATTTAGTGGACACAGGCGAAACGCCAACAACATCTATTAGGGTTACAATAGATATACGCGTTGAGCATTGATGTCCACGAGATAACTGTAAACCTGTAACAGTCCGAGCAAATAGAGCTGCCGTTATATCTCATAGGGGATCAACGTTTCGAATATGATGTATTCATGAATATATCCTCGGCTTGGTGGTCTTGCCTCAGCTCCGAAATCTTCCTCTAATCGCGTATTTTTATTGCACTAACGGCATTGTTCGATACAAATTTCATATTATTTCGAGAACACAATGAAAAACAATATTATTAGAATTTTATTCAGCGCGCGTTGATAATCGAGTTAGATAAATCTTGATAACCGTGCGACTTTGCATAAAGAAAATAAAATGGCGAAGCTCAGCGATCGAAGGATGTAACGGGCGCATGATCGTTCGAAGGTGTATAACAATGTATCCACAAGGAGAATTCATTGGTTCGTCGTCTCGTCGTGCCACCTACCGCTATGTTCTTCCGGAAGTTCTACAAGTAGGGTGAGAATTTCGTATTGTGCCGTACCACGCGAGCACTGTTCTCCATTTCAAGCCTTCACCCCACTAACACCCTTCATCTTCCCACCCTTCCACTAAACCCGCCGTGTTTCAAGTTCTAGAAAGTAATTACGGGCTTTAATTAATGACCAGTAAGGGGAAGGAAGCGGAACTCGTCGTCGCCATGGATCTTCGCGATTTCCCCAAAATTTCCCCCAAATTTTCCCAAAATTTCCCCTAAATTTCATCTGAGAAATTATAAAGATGACCGCTAAATGGGGTACCCTAAATAACGTTGATTACTCGAAACTTACTTAAGACCATGGAACGTTGTTAATAGCATTGCGCCCTCGTATCACGCATTTTCTATTACTTAAATGTGTGTTAACTCGTGCGAATGCTTCATCGACCGTGCGCGATGCATTTTCGCTAAATTCGAAATGCACTCGAAAAGAATATAAGCGTATTTCGTTTCGTAGAAATTATTTTCCAAAAAATATTAAAATATAAATCGGATTCTCGGAAGTATCGAACCTGCAACATTAATTCACCAATATTCGAACGTGGATATACGAATATATATATATACATGTATGTGCACTTACAATCACTCGATCGCTACAAAGCAATTTATATTTCGATATTTTCTTGAAATATAAAAATAACGTTTCCATCAAATTCGTAATAAAATATTTTTCCAAAAAATTACGCGAATATAACACGGGGGATTAATCAAATTTTATTCAATTATTTTACATTTAATTGACTTTGATATAAACTTTTATTCGAAATTTTCTGTTTCTTTTTATACAAGGAATATATAAATCGTCGTTGGATTCCTATATCGAAGTTTAATTTGTTGTAAAATATTAGCGTGAAATAGAAAACAGAAGGAGGTAGGAATTTTTGGGATGCTGATTCTTTCATTATCACCAGACTCGTAGCAGTTCCTGTAAAAAAGCAATAACGCGCGAACCCTTGGACGTTTGTTTCGCGTATACGCACGAATGTACGTTGCGTTATGCAGTCAACAAAGAATTCATAAAATGCATCGGTTACCGGTTAAACATAAAAACGAAAGTAAGCATTTTTATTTATTCGAATATATCCAAGCATGCGTATATCTGTTCGCAATATTCGCATGAAAGAGTACGTTGATAATTAAACCCAATATTTATCTATGAATTTCTATATAAGGACATATCCTCGCAGAAATATTATGGGAGAATAACGCGTATCGTTGTAATTAATCGTCTAACAAGAATTTCTACACAAGTTTTCCCAACGGAGATGATAAACTCATAATGCGATATCTTCCTTGGTGTAGTTTCTTAAGGTACAATCATCTCCCTCTCTCAACGCTGATAATGAAGCTTACCGTGAATTATACGAAAATTTGAGCTTTTAAGCTCGAGGAGAAGTTCATTGCAACTTTGGAGAAAAAAATCCAATTGATTAGTCTTTTCGGTAATCAATGTCTCCCCAAATATCCAATTTCGTTCTGCAACGCAAAACAGTATCTTATTTTAAATGGAAGTATTTTCTAACAAACTTGCAAATATATATTATAATTAACGATATCACATAGAGATACAATCTATATCTATTCTCGCGAGAATTTCAATATTAAATAAAGAAATGAAAATATATATGCTTTGAGTAAAAAATTATTATTTAATATGTTTTACGCGCGCGTTTCGTTAATACTTATAAAACAAAGTAAAAGAGAAAGAGACAAAAATTGTTGGTATTATAAACGTTGATTCCTGACACAGGGGCTGCTTATCTGCTCCTCCTGCACAAATCATTATACAAAGCGTAGAGAAACAATTGTTGGATCGAGTAAAAGTGAAAGAGAAAGAGGGAGAGAGAAAGCGAGAACAGGAATGAGTTTAGAGCGAACGAACGGGGAGAATGTTATTTATCGTGTGCTTTGCCTCGACGCGAGCTTTTACGAATATCAGCACTTCGATTAACAAGAACAATCGTTTATTGTACACGAACTGGCGATTGTTTCGAGAGGCTCGTATATCCCCTCATCTCCCTTCACAGATATCCGGTTAGTTATGCGTTTTACTTTTCGGATCCGATTGCATCACGTTTTTACAGGATCATCCTGAGTACGAGGCAACGGTTTTCAACGGTGTTTACGTAAAACATCGAATGAAACAAACTCGCAGTCAAAAATAGAATTATACAGATTTGTTGGCCTATTCGAAATACCGTAGAATGTTGAATATTGAATTTTTTATCGAGGCATCCATTATATTTTATTAGATGAAAATCTTGTTTATATGACTTTCCTTATATGGTACGTATGTATAATAAAAATAATATTCCTAATAAATAAAAATGATTAATAAAGATTAATAAAGATTACCTTTTTATAATACATATTATTGCAATTATTCTATTACATATATGTATTATTTCTTTGTGATAGCGCATTATCTGGATATTATTGTTTCTTTTTATCGATTATCCGATAATCGGATTATCGGACGTATTTTGTCTCTCCTACGGTATATTAATGCCTCTTAATGGTCCGTTGGAAATAAAGAAAATGTCGAAAAGAGAAAAAAGAAAAGCGATGGTGAACTAATAAACGCATTCGATCTACTCGATTTTCTACTGAAAAAAGTATTCGCGAAAAGTGGGCTAATCTTCCGAAAAAAACCATCTTTTAACATACGTCCGATTTAACGAGCAGTCTTTCTCATTGTAAAAACCTCACTTACTGAACTGTAAATAAGCATTACCACTGTAGCAACTTTAACTCGATAAATTCAGTTTAACTCGCTCGCTTTTCTTATCCACCTTTCGAAACTTTCGTCTCTCGAGTCTGAAGAATAGGAAGAAAGAGAAAAAGGAAAGTAAGAAGGAAGATGGCGATAGATGGTCTTCGTGTTGCTTCCATGCGTTCCTCCACGCGTATCTTACAATAACGTGTTAATCTTGAAGAAGAGCCATTCACGTCCTCTCGTCCGAGATGTGCGGCCATTACGAAAGTTTTCACAGGATTTCTGGATTTGGACTTTCCTAAATCGTTAAACGCGTTTCTTTCTTGATTCCGAATAGCAACGCGTTCTATCTCACCGTTAAGGGAAAATCACTGTTTAGTATTTTCAAACTGCCAGCTTTTCCGATCTACCCACTTTCAAATGGAACTCTAATCTTAACTATTCTTTAATATCTTTTAATATTCTTTATATAAAAAGGAAACAAAAGAAAGAACAAATATTTCCTCGAAACACTATCTTCTTCTCTCGCAAATAAATAACCAATGTGAATAACAAATAAATTGCATTCTTTTTCGAAGTAGATCGTTAAAAATACTCCTATACTTTTATATCCAAAATATTTCATTCGTTTCAATTCATTCGTCATTTGATTCGTCAAGTTTTCAATTAACTCGTGCAATAATATATACAAAAATATGCAATGCCAATCAATTATTTTGTCAATAAAATCAATCATTTTTATAAACTATTTTGGCGAACAAAAATATCTTGATTAAAATCGAGCGTAAACAAAAAATGTTCATTCGCGATACAATATATATAGTATATTTCTCTATTTAATTATATCTTTCTCATTTTTTTGTTCACATTTCGCGACTAGTCAAAAAGTTGGCAATGTGAAAAAACACGAAAGAAAGAGACAAAATTTATATTCCTAGTAATAGTTTGACGTCTGCATAGATAATATTGAAAAATTTCGAATTTTTCTTCCGACAGAAGGAGAAAGAAAAAGAAAGACAAAAGTATAGTACTGCGAGCAGGTGACTGTTCACGTTGCGGTAAGGAAACCAAATGAAAAAGAAAAGAAGAGTAGACCTCAGGGCAGAGAAAAGTTTTATGTAGACGAACAACGCTCCTGTGGAAATTAAAAGTTGCCTCCGAGCGAATAATACGACTGAAATAATATAAAATATAATCTAAGGATTCCATTGGACCAATATTTTATTGAATTTCTAATGATTCTTGGCTTTCCCTTCCGAGAAATACACGGGAATAGAATGAATTATTTAATGTACTAACATTTCGATCTAAATGAAGCCCACGGATCCTTCGGGACAACTGAATAATTATTTTAGCTTATAAGACATCGATCGGTTATATATACGTCATGATGTTCTGCCACGACAACGAAATTTCATCTATCTTTTTCTATCTCTGTTCGCCAGCACCGTTTTCGCCAGCATCGTTTTCGCCAGCACCGTTTTCGCAAGCACCCGTTTTCGTAAGCCCGTTTCTAGCGATTGTTAGGAACTGAATGGAGAAAAATTGGACGCTATTCGTTGTCCGGTGCCGAGGAGGAACGTGAAAGAACGTTGGAAAAAGAAAGAAATCTATTGTCACCTGGCACATGTAATTCATAGCGTGGCTTCCATTTCTATTCCTAGCGATTATTTACACGAGGCTCTATGTTTTCCCAATGAATTTCGCCTAACAACCACGCGCTGCTATTTACGATACACGACGTCATGCATATTTTTATCGTCTTTTCTTCCATTATTTATTCCTTTTGTTGTATTATATTTTGTTCACCGATCGCTCGCGCAAATTGCGCGAGCGCATTGTATTCGGATTTCAGAAATGCTTTCGTAGGCAATCACCGAAACTCTGCGGAATCACTGTACAGGAATCCTATAGCTTTTAATGCGAAACGTTCTAATAACAGGATGGAAAATGGAATAGCATCGATCGCGAGGAAAATACGGAATCAAAATCAAACGCATAACACAAGTGTACGCGGCTATTCAGGGATAACCAGTAGGTACAATTGGAATTCTTATTATTTTTTTTGGCCCCTTTCTTTTTTACATATTATATGAAACGCGCATATCGGTAGAGAAGAATTTTCTTGAAATTTGATCGATAATGTTATTCGAAAAGTAGCATTGGGACAGGGTTGGCTTTTCGTTGAGCCCGATCGCGTTGCGGTGTTAATTTGATATTGCATTTGATAAAAGCCGACGAGATCGATCGATAAGAGGGTCGATGGGAAAGATATTTTTTTTTTTTGTTCCCAACGATGCACCCTTCGCACCGATGCAATTTGCGAATGGTTGGCCGGACGTACCCGATGAGTTCCGCATGAAAAAGTACGTCGCGTGAAACGCTATCGTTTTCTCCCTTCCTCTCTCTACTCAGCTGTCATTCGTTAGCAAGTTTCGTTTTGACATTACGCCCGCGCGATGTATTTGACGGATGCGCCGCTCTTTTTTTTTTTTTTTTTTTCTTTTTGCCCCTGTTTTTTATCTGTAATATATACCACCCATTTTATAATATGAACTATAATTCGTTGAATTTCAGTTGACTTCGAACAACGTCCACCAATCGATTTTTGGATGTCGTGCATTCGTATTACTTCCAACGCCAATTCCCCAACGAATTTTATAATTAATGGTAACAAAAACTGAAAATAACAAGAAAAAAGATAATAGAAAAACACTCGTGTTCATAGGAGACTTCGTAGAGAAAAGTTGTTTCAGTGTCAACTGATAAAACGCAAGCTGTCCGTCCACCGGGAAATCTCTTTGTTAGTTTACCGTTCTTCGTTTCTCCTTCTCCTTTTTACTTTCCTTTTTTTCTTTTGATTTGTAATCGTGTAAACGCGCGCGTTGCAAACCCTTTTTTTTCTTAGTAAACAGTACTAACTATTGTTCCAATTTCGACGAATGACTCTCTCCGTTGCTCTAATTGCGTCAGGGTTGAAATGTTGGAAGAAGGATAAGAGATTCAAATCGCCGGAAAGCGATTAACTTTTTTATTATCTATCCAGACGATAATCTTTCTTTCTTATCGTCATTCGTCTTACTTCTTTTACTCAAATCTCTTCTAGCCCAGTTTCTTAGTAATTACCCGATTTTTACTCACGAGAATAAATTTCTTATCGAAATATCTTGACAAATAATAAAACAAGAAAAAGACACTGAAATATATTTCGAGTAGATGATTGCCGATCAATCGTATGGGAATACGATGGTGGTGGCTGCTAGATCAAGCATCCGAAGAAACCAAATCAATGTATAAGTAAAATATGGAAATGAATATAATCCACTATAATCGAGCAAACATATTACATTATATACAATGTCAATAGGTATACCTATATGGTATACTTATAGCATTTTGCAAATAAACGTCATACATTAAAGGTAATAATAAGTTTGAACACGATTAATCTCGTTATTACGTGTACACTATTAAATGTACCTACTTAAGTCCAAATTAGCCAAAGGCTTTTGAATTTGTACATATCAGACTTAGAACACGACAGAACTTTCATGTCCCAGCCTTTGGATTAGCTCTGTAACATCGTAATGTGTTTCATAAAGTCGTCTCAAGGCACGTTTACTGAAAACTTCTTGCAGTTCCCCTTTGCCTCTCCCTTTTCGTGCACACAAAATTGTTGATTAGCAAATGTACTCATAGTTGGAATACAGGATCTCCTCTTTGGTTAATTTGAAACACTAAATTGCTCTCTCTCTCTCTCTCTCTCTCTCTCTCTCTCTCTCTCTCTCT
>NW_014569758.1:131175-169532 GCF_001313835.1 Polistes canadensis | reverse complement strand
TCTATCTATCTATCTATCTTTCTTTCTTTCTTTGTATGTCTACCTGTCTACCCACCCATCTTCCTCTCTCTTTATGCGTCAAACTCGGAACTTCGATAATTTAGCGACCTTTACGTTTAGTAAAGTTTTCGAGACAACTTCGACGGTTTCGAAACAACATGGTAGAATAAAAACATTTACCGCATACTTGTTTTACCGTATAAAACAATTTCCGATTTGACGTCTGTAACGAATATACAGGGAACTTCGAAATTCCTAAAATTAGAAATGAAACTTTTCACTAACTGTACTCCGTGATACAAAAATGTCATCTACCATTCCAATTTGATTTGATTTGAAAACGTTCCGTTTAAAAGTTAGCCAAAAGCTAGCTGTGCGATTTAACGACAAATCTTTCATTGCAAATAAATAACTCTCGTATAGAAAAGCATTGGTCGAGAAAACCTCTATTGTCTTGGGGATCGAAATTCTAATTGATAATTTATTTAAAAAGAACATTTGAAATATTTCAATAATAAATTGAATATAATTTCAACATATCATATGCGATTCGAATGCGAATCTAATTTTGCAATGCGTTTATTTTGTTCCTATCGTAGGTAAAATGTTGTCACTTTGTTTCTCCCTCTCTGACATCTCTCATCCAATCGGATTCGCCTGGACGCGTTCCAATAGTTCGTTAAATCGCTTTGTCATTAATTCGTTCGTGCATTTGCATTTTTCATTGCTTTTAGATTATTGATTTCATGCCCATAACGAAACGAGTCCCGAAAAATTTATTACTTTCCTCCGGTTAAATAAATACGATCGCTTACTCTTGCCGCGTGATTCAATTAACTGTCGTTTATTTATTCCCATCGTTATAATATGCAATTCGATTGAAAACTAAATGGAAATTTATTTTTACTTCCTTCTCGGAGGCAAACAAGGGATATATCGCTCCTTTCTTCTTCATTATTTATATTATTTTTTATCAAATAATCCATTTATTTAACAATTTTCCAAAATATACGAACAAACAAATAGATTCTTCCTAAATTTGTCTTACATAACGCGTCAGTGTTTCATTATTGCATATTATTATATATGCATTTAACGAAATTGGTAAATATTATTTATTTATTTCATTTCGTATAAACTCAGTCTCAGGAGTCTGAGTTTCGTATTTCATTTTTCGTATTTATTTGACAAATAATTAAACTTATATTTACTTATTAAATATAATATATTCATTAAAAGATATACGCGCGAAAAAATAAAAATGAATAAAGTAAAGAAATAATAGAATAGATAATATAGCAAATAATACAAAGTTGTAAGTAACAAGATGAATAGAATTTGAGCATTAAGCAAAAGAATTGTGAATGAAATTAGCGTTCTTTCTCCGATAAATTCGCTATTCGATACATTATTCCGGCAAATTTTATCAGCTCGTTATCATAAGTAAAGCAATTTGTAAGATTTCCGAGGAAAACTTTCGTGGGCGAATAAAAAGTAAATAAAGACGAAACTAACGGGTACGGTCATGCTATTGTCGTCTCCACAAAAGTCTTTTCCAATACGATTATTCGACAGACCGAAGGAGAGCAAGAGAGAGAGAGAGAGAGAGAGAGAGAGAAGAATCGTAGCCACAATCGATGGATAACGATTACAAGAAAAATAAAGCTACTATTGAATTTCATAAATAATTTCCAATTTCGAGATTGACCAAAGAATTCGTTCTTTTTTTACAAGCAATATATGCCGTGCATAGGCACATCTATGTAGGAGATTATATGAAAAATGGATTATTTCATGTTAATACTATTTATTTTCATGTCTTATAAGGCATCATTTACGTTATTTGAAAAAGATTCGAAGACGTATCTCAGAGGAAAGGAAGAAGAAGAAGAAGGTAGAATTTGAAGCATCTATCTTATTTCGTTGCTACGAATTAACCTCTCGAGTTTTTCAGATTTATTAGATTTTTATTTACAAGTAGGTGGAAGAAAACTGCGGCCTTCCCACGAAATTTCTCGAAATTCGTACAGTTAGCCCGTTTCCGCGGATAAGCGCGTCGGAGGTTTACTTAGTGAGTTAATTGGAAAACCGCGTTGGCATAGTCCCTTGGAAATTTAACTAAAGAAATCTTGAATGCGAAGAGCCCTCCCAAAAAGTATTACTTTATGACCGAATGTGCATCTCTTTCACCCTAGTCATTAGCGTCGTCGATAAATTTACTTCGATTTTAGGACTATAAAGTTTTGTAAAATCCTTATCCCTCGCAATAAACCTTGGCGTGCATTAAGACTGAAATTTCTCTAAATTCGACTACACAAATTTAATCGATTTAGTATCTCTACTCTTTCTTCCAAAAGTAATCATTCGCTACGGAGGTGTGCATACTAACAATATGGTTTAATAAGACTGAAAATATTCTAAATGTCATACCGAAGGCACTTATAATACTTGGAGTTAACTGAAAATCATTGCACGTGGAAAAAATAGAATTGGAAAGATGAGATTACATCAACGTTATATAGCTGACGAGACGCGTCAGTTCGGTATCGCGGAAAACGCATTAAATTTTATCAACGCGTTTCACGAACGATCGACCGAATATATGCGACACGATTTTCGCTTTACCGCGAAAAAGAAGCTCCTTTCGCGTGAAAAAGATGCAGAGGGAGGAAGAAAGGAGGAAGAAAGGAGGAAGAAAGGAGGAAGAAAAGGGGGAGAAAAAGAGGAAGGAGGTTGCCTGCCATAAACGAGATAATATATTTATGGTACCCGAGTGAAACATATTGCGGTATATACATATATAAGGTACGAGCACAAAACCTAGGAAAATGTGTAGGTGGTACGTATACTTAACTATTACGTTTACTTAAACTATACATATACGCATGCACATTTACAAAGCAATTCACGTGAAATGATGATAGATCATACGAACCAATAAAAGGTCTTAAAGATTTTAACTAGAATTCAGATTGGATAATTAGAGATATATTAGATATTTGTCCGATGTTAGGCTGTTAGGTATAAAACTAAAACATTAATGATCGATCCTCGATACCTGATGCGTTTCTAATCTTGATATTCTCGTCGATGCGATTATATGTGCCACGGACGAAATAGCTGTCGTACTATTAGTCCCACGGAAATCTCAATGTAATTATCTTTGGGCTGCAATCTCGGCCCTCGTAATCGCTTTCTCGAAGGTCGCCGTGCCT
Organism: Polistes canadensis; assembly: GCF_001313835.1. Classification (NCBI taxonomy): domain Eukaryota; kingdom Metazoa; phylum Arthropoda; class Insecta; order Hymenoptera; family Vespidae; genus Polistes; species Polistes canadensis. The sequence goes on along the minus strand of NW_014569758.1, from coordinate 166,317 downwards.
TCCTATCTTGCTACCTCAATTTTCGAATATGACCAACTCTCCTATTAAATTGTCAGATATTACCGATAAACCCAAACGTTTTTATAATCAATCGTATTATAATAAATATAATGAATAATCTTTCTTATACACTTATATCACATGCATTCGTTTATAATCGCGTTACAACCAAATTCGATATTAGTCGACAGTAATCTACGATATATTAATATCGATCGACGAGCTAATTTAAATTTCATCAAAATCGACGAAGAAACTAACGAAGATAAGAATATAAGTGAAAAAAGTATCGTAAAGTGGCGCTACTCGTTGATTACCTATTGGTAAGTTTTATCGATAAAAAATGCTAGTCGATGCGAATGAAAATGAATACAGAGGGTGAATATTAGCGTCCTGCGATAATACTATTGGTCCATGGTACCTTCGGGATACTTACTTACAGTGTCGGACTCTGACCACAATGCTCTACAAAATGAAATCTCCGTGGAATCGTATTTTAAACAATGTTTCGAACGAACAATTCACCATCCCCCGTCTCCCCCTCTCCCTGGCATGCTAGTAATTTTGAATGAGAGTACATTTCACCTTAATTGTACGAGCTTTATATCGTTCCAACTAAAATTTCCTAAACCTTTGAGAGAACAAAAAATAGACAAAAATTGCATACGTTCTACGTTGGTCAGTGAACTTTTATATAATTTATAATAAATATTTTCTTCCATCGACATTTCTTGCAAACGTTCAATGACAAAGGAGAATGAATCTCTTGAGAGTGCACAACGTTTCGTTATTAAAAGTTAAAAGTTTTCTTTCGAAATGAAGAAAATACATAGGCATGTAGAGATATAATATATTCATGCATAGGTATTCTCGTTGCGCTCTACAGAGGAAACATTATTCGAATTTCCTACCGAGAATTTAATATTTCTTCCTCTTAGATAATATGATATTTCGCTTAATGTTTATCACTTTTTACATGAACATGAAAATGCAATTGCAATAATATGTGTATATGTTACTAATCTATTATTTCCGACTTCGTCTGAAGGCTCTTTGCATTCATAGTAATGCCGAGGAATTACTAGCAATGACTGATTTCCTGCTTTGACGGTAAGATAAACGTAATATTAAATGAAAAGAACTTGATCATTTGTAATTCGTATGAGAATTTCATTTTCATTCGTATCCTTTGGGGGAAGAAAAGTTACAGATTGGCCTGTTCCTCCTCTTCGCGGTTATCGAGTCGCGTACGACTTCTATTTTATTAAGGTGCAGATAAGATTAAAATTCATTGGCACGTTCTTGAAAAACGTGACAACGTGAAAAGACACGCCACGCTTCTTTCCTATTATATATTATAAATTATTCAAATTAAGCGTAGACTTTTCTAACCGAGGAATATATCTTTATTATGTAGGATTTTTAATGGGAAAAACGCACACAGTTTTATTCTAATCTCTATTACAAAACGCAGAAGCTCTCTCTTTCATCGCTCAACACTCACTCTCCTCAACAAAGCAGCGTCTTTGTCGACAGACCTAAAAGATAAGACGGCGGTCTCCTACAATTATATTCTATTTATATTTCATCGTCTATATAGATTTCTAGTAATCAATCAAACGATCAAACGAAATACCTTATCATTTCCTAATTATTGTTCGTAGACATTTATTTTTGCATAATAAATAATATGCATATTACATATTAACATAACAACACGGACGGCCGAATAAATATTCCCGACGAGAGATCTTAACGTAGACGGATTACGTCTATTCGTTTCTGACTCTGATTGTGAGCGAAAGAGAAAAGTCTTCTCAAGTTGGTTTCCTGGATCTTCTGAGATACAATACGTAATAGGAAGCTTGAAAAATACCAAAAGCAAGACCTTGAAAGTTATCGATACGCTGGATTACCATTTCGTAGTAGAAAACTTTGGAATTTGCGTCTCCTTTTACTCGATCTCGTTTCGACGAATTTATTTAAAAAAACTTTCTCACGGAAGTTAGATATTTCGAAACGCGTTGAAACGCATCGTCGATGATAAAAGTGTTCGGCTGGAAAATTTCGTTGAAAGTATCGGCAAGTGCTTAAGTTCGATGGAATGAAAGTTTAATGTATTATCTGAGCACGATGCACTAGTTTCGGTTACTCAATAATAATCGCAATTATATCGTAGCATATTACATTAGAATGAATGCATTATAACTTGGAAGATGATACAATCTATTCACTCGATATGGAAAAGTATCCATCCTTCGATATATCAAGAAGAATAAGGGATATAAAAACAGCTTGGGAAGAAGAGGAAAAGAGAAAAAAAGAAGAAGAAGAAGAAATCCAGCAGCTGTCTCGAGCGTGAGCGAAGAAAAGCGTAAGCCCGAGAAAGGTCAGCTGCGTGGTACGCTAAGCGATTTACCGAAATTGCTCCAAGTTTCAAAGTGAATTACAGGAAAGCCTGGCTTTCCGAATAGTTTAGGTACATTTCCTCGAACGATGGCGGCAGTCAAGCGAGGAAGAATTTACCGTCTGGAAACGTTTGCTTAGGAATATCCCCGAGGTTGAAGTCCGTCGACTGTCGAAAAGAGAAAATCTCTTTCGATTCTTTCGATTCCATCGCTTTCGAATCCTATCTTCTTATTTCAACTCATTTCTTTAAGATCTTTTCCGTATATGTTCCTCTAATGACCATCTGTAGATTATATTTATGATTAGACGAGCTAAGCTAAGATACGAACAAATAATTCTGCGAAGTGGTCATTGCAACGTTCAAAAAATACTTATACTTGATTATTGCCTAAACTTTTTTTACGACTGTCTAAAATAATTCCTTGGGATTTACCTTTTTCAAGGTACGATGATTCTTACTTACTTTGTTCTCTCTTCATTCACGTTCCATGCATCTCTTTAACGCGTCAAGACCATTTTATTACCTTTTAAAACAAGAAAATACTTTTAAGACTAACACCCTCCACCATTTCATATCTCAGCATTTATATTCTCGCTGATAATAAGGAAGGAATATAAATAACTTTCGTGAAATCCGAACAATCTCCAAGTACTTCTCGAGAATGTTACGAGTTCGTAAAAACTATGTCTGTAATTAAAAAAAAAAATATCTATCGCTTATCTCTACCGATTAGGTCGAGATTATTTCTAAAATTAAGTCGAGATTTTTTCTAAAATTAACTGATAGAATGTATAATAGAAAATTAAGTAATGAAAAAGATTATACGTCCAAAAAAATGAAATGTATCTTGAAGAAATCTTAAGAAAAGTAACAAACAACAATCCGTGGAATGATTTTTTCGCAAGGAAACACAAAACAGGCTTGTTGTAACCATAGCCAAAGCCGTTCTCAACGATACACCATGCCCCCGGTGTAAGCTCTTAATCTCGTTATCCCATTACCGTATATAATGTTCGCGAACACATTATGTACCTATCGCAAGCTATATATACTAGTAGCCTTTTAATCGACGAAAACGCTTAGGGCGAAGCTAAATCCGGCGTCGACGGTCACTATAATAATTCAGAAACACGTCTATACTGGATCGCGATATCACAAAGTTACGTTTGTTGCTAGAATTATTCCAACAGTGCACCGAGTTATCGTCAAAAGTCAACTATTAGGTTGTCCCATAAGTTATTTCCGCGCCATGATTCGCGTATGATTTCGAACCGGTTATGTTTGTAGGCATTCAAAATGACATGGGTTCGATCAATGAAAAATATTATTGGAAGAAGTATCTCATTAATTACTCTTCGTACTACGCTCGTAGAATCATAGAAATCGAACGATTATAGGTATAACAACGGTCTTGCAAGTCAGCAATTCTTCTGATAGTAGGAACAATGAAATGGGGATGTAAAATGGGGGATGTAAAATGAGATAAAAAGGGTTCACGATAGGAAGAGAACATGTATATGTGCGTTTGTATTGGAACTACGTAGCCAAGAACGGGGCTGTGAAGAGAGAGAAAAACGAAACTCGCCAGTGTGCACGGCCAGGCACGATTCCACTTAATTGGTCTCTTGTAATTTAAGTTAAGCAAGTCGTAAAATTTGAATCGTAATTGCGTGCATCCGTTACACACACACACACACATATACATATAGATGTAGATAGGAATACGCAGAGATACATGTAGTAGTTCATGTATACCTAGCTCCCGTACAATATTCAGCAATATATTGCATACGTGACTAATCGAAAACCATTTCGATGAAGCAATTACCTAATGCTCACACATAATCCTTGATCCCTCTTATCTTTTTCGCTTATCCTACTTAAACCCCGAAAGTTTTCACGAAAAACAAGCTTATATTTTTGAAAACAATCGTTTCATATTTTTCTTATATAATACCATACTATATTATTACTACGATTTATATTTAATTTAATTAGTCAAACAAACCTCACACAGTAGAATATAGATTGCGCGCATTGTACATAAAGATATAAAATATTAAAAAAAGTAACAACAAAGTCCAATTAGAAGAATAGTATTTTGTTATTCGTGTAGCATTTCGTGTGTTATTTTTTGTATCGTGGTCGATACAAAAAAATACTAACGTTCTTTGTAAAAATTCTTATCATCGAGCAACGACGAGACGCGAATACTCGAAGAAGCTAACGTAACGGAGAAAGGAAGAAGGAGAGGAAATAAAGGTCGGAAAGAAGAAACGAGAGGGAGGGCGAGGAGGAGGGCGAGGAGGAGGGCGAGGAGGAGGGCGAGGAGGAGGGCGAGGTGGAGCACGAGGGTGAGTACGAGGTCGAGTAAAAGACGTCGCCAGTTAGCCCCGAGGTATCGATTTGGGCGAGCATCCAATCAAGAATAAAGACACTACGGAGACGGTATAGTGCGTGATTGCAAGAGCCATGGAACATGCGCGTACTTAAGTTTTCTTTCCCCTTTCTTACGTCTTATTAAATTTACGTCATTGAATCTTTACGAAGAAGACAAATTTGAAAGGTTTCCTTAAGAATTCCTTCCTACCGCTAAGCAAATTTATTTACGCGATACGTATTTTTCAAAGTCATTTTAATATTAAGAATAAAGGTAAAAATGTGGGAAATGTTTTTTGCCATGAAGAAACTCGAGGGATATGGCAAAGCTAAGGCTAATCACCGTTAAGTTAACAACGTCATTGGAATAGAGCCAGTTGTGCTGAAGACTGCTGTGGTTCCGTTCAACGTTCTTAATAGTCTTTCCTAACAATACCGATACTCTTCTTTAATTTTTCCACCGACATATTTACTTTTAACATTAAAACGTATCTTCTTGATTGCGTACGAGATGAGACCACTCGATAATCTTTCTTGACCAGGATGAGAATAACAAAATACTTTCTTCCATTCATTTACCTGCATCTAATAAGTTACTTAGCAACTAATGGACGTGCACATATATTCTATCTATTTAATAAGTAAACAAGTAAGACGCTCAATTAATTTCCTAATTAAATAAGTATTACCTTCGATGAACATATAGCGTGCAAATACAAGAAATCTTCCTGCTAACACATATGTTATACATACGTATGTATAACACGATGAAATTCGTGAATGAAATACTCGAAGATCTTTGATAGTAAAAATATAATACGCGAATAAATAAATAATATATTATACAATATATATACTTATTTATATATAATTATATGAAAAGACATAGGTAATATAAATAAATCAAATATAGAGGTAGAGGTTTAATAAATTTCCTAATTAATGTAATTAAATGAATTGGCGTATGCAAATGCCTTGTGTATATTTTGCGATATAGCACAAAGGTTAGGAGTGTTGGTAAAATGGCGTTGGAAATGGTTTCTTGAGCAAATGTCTAGGCCTCGTTCTGTACCTAGTCCTGCTTTCACTCTTCTTGCTCCTTCGCTTATGTTAGAGAAGAGATTCTCCCTCTCAGTCCTGTTTGTCTCCTTCGTATGGACTGAACATCCACGTTGGTGACAGAACGGTAGGGGGTCTAAGGTACAACGTAAATCCATGTTTACTATGCTAATACCTAGAAACTTGCCGGCTGAAAGGATGTAGAGAAACGTTCCATTAAATATGCAGGGCTACTTGCCTGTACTTTGCGGATGGAATCGAGTAAATGTGCCTCTATGCATGCGTCTGTCTATGTAAAGAACGTAGAAAGTAAAGAAATAACGAAGATGAACATTTTAATGGCGAACGATAGTCCGATCAAGTAGATTGACTAAATTTTACTAAAATAAAATATAAATTTATCGTTTAAAATAAAATAAAAACTCTCTTTCGAAGCTTATCATATCGAACTTTCGATCAGAGGGTGTATATAAACAAAAAAAATAAAGTAAGATCAAATATAACGATAAAATTGATGGAGTTCGCGAGCCACGATACGAGATTTTATCGTCCCGTATTGTACGAGTACCCATTGAACGAGATGAAAAAAGAAACGAATAGAAGCAACAGAGAAAGAAAGAGACAATTTGTTATCGTAAAAACAACATGAAGATTTCAACGAGACATTAGATATCAATTTTGCAAATCAAAGAGAAACTTCTTTACTTCCCTTCGAACCTTTTTAAAATACACGAATATCTATGTTTACTTTGGAAAAAGTATTGAAAAACGCGATAAGGAAATCGATCAAGATCTCGACGTAAGAAAAATCGAGAACCGTCGTCGTAAGGTATTCTACGACCAGTCGATATCTTTTCGTTCCTCGAACCTTCCTTCTCCACAGACAAATTTCTCTAACTTTGCCTGATTTTTCTTTCTCAAACTTCTTTTTCTGTTTCATATACTAAAGAAACTAAAGTAATAATGAAAAATCAAAATTGAATATACCCATTTACCTACTTTGCCATCGCGTACTTATTACAATTAGCAGTTTGCTCTGTGTAAGTATCTGTCTCTCTATCTTTTTCTTTTGACGCGTCCTTTTTAAGCCACATACTTTTAAAGGAAAAACAAATTGATAATTTTTAAGTAACACGATGTTATCCTCCCTCCCTTCCCTTCTTACTTTCTAGTTATTTACTTTTATCCCTCTTACTTTTCCGCTCGGCATGCCCTTTTTCCAGCGCTTCTTCATCGAGTCAACGAAGGAATCGTCGATCTTGAAAGCTTTTAGAAATTTCAGGTAGAGAGTTGCAGGAATATTTTCAGAGGGGAACGGAAAGAGCCACCGGTGGAAGCTCTTTCGCGGCTAAACAAGCTCCGCGAGAACGTTAGAATATGAAAATGCTGTCGTTGGTCGATAAAAACCGATTACTCCATTTAAATTCGTTATTTTTCCGATCTAACGAAAAAACTCCTTTATGCTTCTCTCTCTTTTTTCTTCCCTTTATTCTCTTTTTCTTTTATTTTAATTTATTCATTAACCAACGACTTGAAAATATTCTAAGTAAAATTTACAACAAATTTACTTCTTATCATTTTTCTGCCATTCATTTTTATTCTAAGATAAATCATTGCTTATGGTGCTTATTACAAATTCTGTGAAATCCAACGTGGACCATCGAAACTCAAGAGTGACTTACTCTTAAATACAATAGTACCGAGAATATATAATATTATTAATTACTTTGCAATTTTATGTTGGCTCGATTTCATGCATGAAACATCACCGTTATGAGTTATACTTAATACGTACATTAACACGATGGGGAATTATAAATTCGTTCGCGTGCATCATTCACGCTTAGAGTTTCACATATTCTAGCAATTTAAAAAGCTATCGCTGACATCGATTTAATTTTCTATTATTTAGACTACGCCATTGCAAAGGCTCTTTAATCTTTCTCCTAACGTTACTACACGCGTGCTAAGATAAATATGACGATTAGAGGAAATAAAATGAATTTTAAAGAAACACTAGTTATCGTTCTTTTAATCATTCCCTCATTGCATACTCATCTAGTTGCATCACATCATGCATTTAAAAAGCATTCTTCTTACCGACTATTTCTAAGATAAAATTCTAGAAAAACAAGCAAGCTCGACACTGTTTTATTTACATCTTTATTCTTTTCCAAGTAACGTGAGGTAAATATGAATCGTGCTCCTGGATCAACAAGCACGTATCTGTTTGCATTCCTCTAGGAGAAATAACATTGGTGCATGTTAAAATAAGGAGTCGTTTCAAACGCATGACCACTCGATACTATCGTCGTATAGAAACAATCTCGATAGATTGTAATTTGAAGCTTTTTCCTTTGAACGATTCGATACTCTTCGTACTAACATAAACCATCTCCGCCGTTTGATACTTTTATCTTGACGCGTGCATCATTTTTTATAAAGGTTTCATTCTAACATAGGTGGTGTATACATTGATAAGAATATCCAATACTTTCTTTTTTCGATTTTCATCGAATACTTTTTTATCGACAAAAATGTTCGCAAAAGATACTTCGAAGAGTCGCTGAACGGGATTTTCGATATTAGCGAACGCGATCCAAACTCTTTCGAGCTGACTCGTGTTCGATCTTTTTACGTCTATCAGCTTGATATTTCCTTTTCGAGAATAACTGCTTGCTGGAAACTTGGAGTTTTCACAGTTGCAGCTGGGTCCACTTTGAGATTCTCCTTCTAAGAGTGGCTACACGAGACGTGCGTTTCATCATTTCGATATAACTAAGATACCTAAACTTACTCTTACCGAGGGATCCTCCTTTGCTCGCCCTCTTACTCCTTCTTTCCCTTACCACCGCATCTTTTAACCAACTCTACTCCTCCTGAAATTATACCAAAGCCTTAATCAGGTAAGTACTCTGTTAGCGAAGTACTTTACAAACTTTCTGTCCTATCCTCTTTACTGAAACTTTTCATTCTCCTCATAATTTTTATGTACATATATACAATATAATATATGTCTCTTTTACAGACTCCAGTTACTTCTCTAGGAAATTTAATAAACGAACGATGTCTTGCGATACGAGCGGTACGAATACGCTTGCCTAAATAAATAGTCATGAAATGAATTATCCGATTGTCCATTATTTCATATAGCGCAATTGGTTTGCATATACGAGTGCTTTAAATTATAAGCACATTTCCGAGGTACCACTGTATATACACGAATTGTACCACTTTATCAAAACGCGCAAATAAATCGACAAATAAAACATATATATATATATAATAAATAAAAGTTAAGATAAAGTTAAAAAAGTTTAATCGATTATTCGATGCCGATCAAAAGTGGGGAACGCGTGGCGCGTGTATGTATAGGTAGTTAGAAACTTACACGATATTTCCTATATTTCGTAGAGCCTGCGCTCAAGAGAGATGGGACGATACTTCCTAAGCAACTAATGCCTTAATCCCAACGACAATGGCTTTTACGTCGAACGAAGTCTCCGTCGAAGGTATCCTCCCACAACTTCGATTTCTCATTTATCACTCTCTTCTTCTTTCCTTAAAGGTAAAGACTTTTTTCATTTTCTTCCACCAAAATCGTATTTGATTGTTCCTACTATTTCATCTTCCTCGCCATTTTTTTCACTCGCCTACTTTTCTTCCTTTCCTTTTTTATTCGTTCAACGTAAGCTCTATGCAAACAAGAAAGTGGAAGAATAAAAGAAAGAAAAAATTAACTGGACCGAAAATTCCGGTTATCCTTGCAAAATTTCCGTCTATTCTCAAGGCTGGACGTTCCGTATTCTCAAGGTGGGCTCTTTCTATTCTTTTTCCGGCCACAATTTCGGCACTGCACTGACAAAAAGAGACCGAACGAGAGAAGAAAAGAAGGAAAATTATATCAAGGTATCAAGTTAACTGAATCAAAAATAGTCCCAAAGTATATAAAAATAGTAACAAATCCTTTTCTTTTTTTTTTACTCTTTCTCTCTCTCTCCTACGGCATTTCTTACAAACGATAAAATTTTCTTTTACTCGCGTTGCCCTGTAGCACTTGAATTAATTAAAATCCGAAAAGATAGCAAACCCTCGTTAGGAATCAACCTTCGGTTCTCGTAGTTGTTCGAAAGAAATATTGCCAGAGAGATTAACGAAATACAGTGGAACCTCGGTTTGCGAGCATAATTCATTTGGAAAAAACAATCAAAAATAGCACAATATCCGTTTATCAAAGTCAATTTGAAAATCGGAAAAATCATTTCACAATTATTTATTCCTATAAAAGTGATATAAAATACGAAATCGTTTGGAAATACAAGACGACTAAATACACGACGATCTTCTTTCGACGAATAAACGAGCTAAGAAAAAATTGATTGCAAAAATGTTGATTTCGTGCTTCAATTTTGTAGGTGAGAAAATTAGAAAAAAAAAAAAAAAAAGAAAAAAACAGATGAGCGTATAGATAGAAACGAGTTCAGGCGAGCGAGACTCGAAAAATTCGAAATGCGCATTCGAATGCGATCGAGTCTATCGGCTACAAAACGCGACGCGCTTTTATCAGCCCTCTATGTTTTTCCGTCGCGTTCAATTTGTCGGAGCTTTCGTCGGAGCTTTCGTCGGAGCTTTCATCGATGTTGCATAAATTCGAAAGAACATATACGACACGGCATTCACGCATCCCAGCATCCGGATTTATCGACTCGTTCTCTTTTCTTTTCTTTTCTTTTCTTTTCCCTATTTTGTGTTTCTGTGTTTTTCGTTGCAATCCAAACGTACGTATGTACGAATAGCACACGAATAGACACGCGTGTACGTAGTCGAAGCGAATTAGTATCCTAATTCGGTCCCGCTAATCGAGGGAAAACGCCATTCTCCCATCTTCTGCTCAAAATACGATGCTTTATCGCGAGCCCCGAGTCCTCGGGACTGTCCATGCAAATCGATATGTTAATCAGGATTTAGCTAGAACAACTACCTATCGTAAACTTGCCAGTTGGTCCAAGCCCACGAATTAGAAGCCTGAAATCGCTCAATGGAGAACTATCCAGCCTATGACCTATGCAGATACGTCAGATAAAAACCATACGATGAGCGTAAAACGATTAATACTTTTTATCTAGGTAATATATCGACGTATAGGTATAATTTTGAATGGAAAATTGTAGCCAGCTATATTGGACTGGAGAAAAGTAAGGAAGAGTAATGTAGAGCAAGAGATGCAGAATATAATAGCGAAGTAAAATAGAAAGCTTTTCCTAAAACAAAGAAGAATGTTGACCTTAGAAGTCGTAACCCTATAAAAAAGTTTGAGGGAACTCTTCGGAGTCCGGCACGCAGTCGACGATGACTGCATTTTCAAAGAAGACAACGAAAGGAGCAATTTCTCTTTCTCTAACTAACTTTTTGCCTTAGAATCAGTGTCTACGTTATAAGCGTCTTAATTTCTCTTATGATATTATGGGGAGAAATTTTTCGATCGAAATTACATCGAAACAGGGTAACTTTGTACGTTACTTTGTTTTTAGAGTTTAGAAGTTTTTCCACCGAAACATGAATAAAGTGTTCCGATTTTAAAAAGCCACTCTGTAGAATAGCAAAGAAATAAAAGTCATAGCATTGAAAAGTATGGATTTTCAGCTGTATAAGTAGGTAGGTAGGTACATTGAATGTCGAGTGGAATATGAAGGGATGTAAATGGCCGTTTCTGGTAATAATCGAAGCGAAACCGAAGTGAAGCGAAGCGAAGCCGAAGTTGTGTGCGAATGAAAGAGACGTCGAATCAAGCATAGCCCGCTTTTGTGTTCCAGGCATGGCAGAAAGTGGTAGGAGACATCCGGTTGTCCTCTACATTCATGGGGAAAGCTACGAGTGGGGAAGCGGAAATCCTTACGACGGTAGCGTCCTAGCCAGTTACACCGAGCAAGTGATCGTCACGATCAACTACAGACTGGGCGTGCTCGGGTTCCTGAACGCCAACGTGGCGCCCGAAACGAAGGCGAGGGTGGCGAATTACGGGCTGATGGACCAAATCGCGGCTCTACACTGGGTCCAGCAGCACATAGCACTTTTTGGCGGCGATCCCGAGAACGTTAGCCTTATGGGACAGGGGACGGGGGCTGCTTGTGTCCATTTTCTTGCCATCAGTCCGACCGTCATAAGAGGTGACACAAATATTATAATAGATACACCTTCGAAACGTTCGCGCGAATAATTATTTTCTCTGTACTCGACAAATTCTAGAAAAATATGAAAACTGGTGTGCATGCAATTCGAAGCTCGTATCTCGTTTTACACGGAACTCTCTTTCGGGAAAAGTCTCCCGCGACAGTTCCATTCCGCGTCCGTAACGAAATAATGCGCTTTGTTCGGCACAAAGCCTTTCGTCTCGATCGAAAAGCTCTCCAAGTATCAAAGAAATCGGATTTCACGGGAAAGGGCAGAAGAGAGTTACATGTCGTTCATGAAAATAAAGAAACGGGACTGTTACACGGATGCACGTTGAGTTACTTCGCAGACGGATGTTTCATCGATTTCAAAATATCCTATTATTACAGATACGCGTCGTTAAAGTAGATATTTCACCTAGGTACGAATTAACGCGGTGCTTACGTTTAAAATTTCATGCTAACTTTATTAATACGGCATCGATCTTTCTTCTTTAACCGGATTAATTAAAACATTAGTTTATTGATCATTTCATTTATTAATAAACTTTGAAACTTTTTTTCCTTCTCCTCATCCGATATAATTTATGAGAGAAAAAGCTACAAGTTCATCGTAGTATGCTTTAACCGGGTTCCTATTTTAATTCTCTCTCTTTCAGAGTTTGTAAAATTTTCAAACTATTTAAGTATGAAAGTGATCGAGCTATATAACGCTTTCCCTGGTATACTTTTAATAACGTCCGAAAAAGTAGTATAATCATTGAATAAAGTTTCGAAGGAAACAAAAATTTCTTTAATCCCAAGAACTATTATATTATGATTGCATCGAGAAATGCGAGGGAGTGAAAAAAAAAAATAAAAAGAGTAAATGAAAAGAACGGAATATAGAGAAGAATACACGCGGTAGAAATCGTGCACGCGCGAATGCTCTCTCATAATGGCTAAAAGTATTTTCCAATAGAGATGAGGATAAGGAAGAGCTCGATGGAAACCATACGGATAAAGAAATAAAGAGAAAGAAGGGATGAGTAATATTTCACACACATAATATCGCGAAAAGAATCGAGATCTTACACGGATTCGATATCCTCTTCTTTCTTGAGAGGTGAGTTTAACGCGATCAGAAAGTGCCGTTCGCTCGAAAATGTTAACCGTGAACTCGACCATAGTGAGTGTGTTCGTTCGTTCGTTCGTTCGTTCGTTCGTTCGTTCGTTCGTTCGTTCGTTCGTTCGTTCGTTCGTTCGTTCGTTCGTTCCTTTCTCGATGAAGATGTTAAGAAAGATGAGAGCAATATCGAAAGGGCAACGTGTTACCAACTATCTACGTGCACGTACCTTCGTTCATCGAATTTTACCGTACCGAAGAGGGATGGGAGGAATGCTTTAAATTGTCTCAAACTACCAATAATATTTTCCACTTGTTCTCCAATCTTACGAGAATCGATAAGCTAGCTAATTATATAACTTTTAATATCATTTTTATAATTGGCATTGAAAATGTAACCTTTTATTACGTTTGTATATTATGCAAAAATAATTTTCATCCTTAAAGTAGTCAAAAAAAAAAAAAGATGCATCTCGAAATTGATGGTGATAACTTTGGCACGATGCTATTGGAAAACTTATTAGAAGGACATTATTGAAAACATTTAATTCATTCTTTTCCAATGAAAGTCTTCTATTAAAAATCAAGGGTTCTACAATTTTGATATTTTGTTTAAAGAGTTTCGTTTAAGTATCCATTCACATTGAATTCTATTCAATAAAAATCACCTTTCGCGCGAGGCTCTTGAAAATATTATAATAAATGTTAATATTTAAAAAAGCGATTTATGCACAAGTTCATTATGACATAAATGCTAACCTATCTTCCCTTCTTTCGTTCCGAATTTTTCGCAAATCAGCTTAAAGGTTTGGCAATGATTTCTGACACATTGGAAATCGAGGTAGACGGTAAGCGAAGAACGTGACGCTGTTCTCTTAACTCGGTAAATGTCAAATTGTAAACTTCATTTTCCACCAATTGTCATCGAAATTCTTAGATCGCTTTGGTGGCTATTGGATTGGAGTGTTGTCCTGTCATCTATTCTACCTGACGTGTATTTCAAAGTGCATTTCAACGTGTCGTCGAGCAAACGGGCGCACTTTTTCCACTTGTATCTTTCTCCCCCGTGGGAAATGGTCAAATTTGACGAGTCTTTTTACAAATTTCGCATTATCATTATGAATATAAAAAAAAGTAACGAATGTTTAATCTTGTTAATTGTAGAATTCGTTCGATCCGACGAGCCTAATCTAATTTATCGAGCGGAAAAAAAGATGAACCTTTTGGGTTTAGGTCTGTTCAAAAGGGCGATACTTCTCTCAGGCAGTGCACTGTCTTCCTGGGCTGTAGTCGAAGATCCTGTCTTCTATGCGCTAAAGCTCGCTAGAGCGATAAATTGCTCCATTCCCGAAGACCTACTCAAGGACAACGAGCTGATAGTCGATTGCCTAAGGGAAAGCAGCCTCGAAGAATTGATGCAGATCGACATACAACCACCAACTTTCCTCAGCGCCTTTGGACCGAGTGTCGACGGGGTCGTTATTAGATCTGATTTTCAGAAAGATCTTTTGTCCTATCTTGGACCAGAATTTCAAGGATTCGGGTACGCACGCATTCATTTTATTTCATTTTATTTCCAACAACATTTGTGGTTAAGAAATTAAAGATCCTAATAGTTCATACGCGATCTACGCGAAATAAGTATCCCACTAATTGTCAAATACTTGTTGAAATTTTCAATGCTCGTGAGAGAGAAAAATAAAACACTGGCACATATATTTTCAGACCATTACCGAAAAAAGCTGAACACGGAGCACCCATAACGAGCAATAATAAATACGACCTATTGTTCGGCGTCACGACCAGCGAGGCTCTTTGGAAATTTGCAGAGAAGGATGTGCATCAAGGATTCGAGGGTGAAAGGAGAGACAGAATCATCAGGACTTACGTCAGGAATGCTTACGTATATCATTTAACGGAGATATTTTATACGGTTAGAATCCTATTTCGCTTTCTCCATACTCATTAATCTTCGCATTCACAGGCTCAGGAGAATTCTATTTTTCGATCAGTTGCACGATCCAATAAAAAACAAAAATGTCGTTGAATCCAAGAAATACCTATGACTTTGAAAAACTCATCAAGAATTTCTATATTAAATTAAAAGATCGGAACGTTGTATAATATCTAGAAAATATTCGGATATGAAAAAAAGAAAAAAAAAGAAAAAGAATATTATCGAAAGGTTGATGTTTTCTAGACGATGCTTATTTGAAAAAATTGCATTAACCTTTAATTACTTATCTCTGGTATCCTCTCCGGACGTTCTCTCTGCTCGATAGAATGAAAATAACGGGATCGCCAACGGGCAAAACGATAACCACGGCACAAAACGTCCATATAGGAGAAACCCATCGGTATATGAATTGTAAAAATCGTCCACCCTCTCCTCTACCACCCGCGTCCATATATCCGCACCCATAATTCACAAATTATTTTCGTATCACAAGCTACGATACGTCTCTTGGTCATAATAAATATTTACCTACCTATACGTTTCGCGTTATCTGCAAACGTTCGCCGATCGATCCCGACAAACGGAGATACGTCCAAAAATAATGCAACTAAATATCTACCTATGCAATATCGATTGACACATTTTTTCATCTCGACAAATATTTATTTTTTTTTACAATTTGCCTCACATAACTAATTCATAATTAATTGTAACATAAATGTTGTTGATTAAAAATTGTATGTTAGTCACCGCAGAAGAATCTCAGGAAGATAAAAGAAAAAGAGAACACCATGTTTTGTCAAGAAAACATTTGCAAAATCTAACAATTAATTATTATTAATTAAGACGGTACATTTTGTTCAGGTCGTGAACGAATATTCGGATTGGGAACGGACTGTGCAGCATCCGGTGAATACAAAAGATGCATGTGTTCAGGCACTGAGCGACGCACAATTTGTAGCACCGCTCGTTCAAACTGGCGATCTTTTCACTCTAAGACACACGAAGAAGCCAAATAATCCTCACATCGCCCCACCACCAGAGATCGAGAAGGAACCCATGCCAAAAACCTTCTTTTACGTTTTCGATTATCAGATGAAGGACGGGGACTATCCACAGGTAAATGAAATCACATTTGATTACGATCTTTTTCAAAGAAAATAAAAATTCGAAAAGTGATCGACCCCATCGCTTATTCAGCTTCAAAATAATTATAAAACGTGAAATAATAATAAATGGAAAACTTGAAAAAAAAAACATTAAGCTGTACGACTATGAGTAGCTTGAACTTTTGGAAATGGGTTAAAATATATCCCATCATGCATAAAAAACTAAGCAAAAGGTGGGACAGTTTTGAACCTAAAGATTTAATAGGAATCAAACGTAGAAATGCAATTAGAAGTGTGGCGATGTTTTAATTGTTTAAAGGGTAACGACTTCGTACCTCTATATATTTAGATATAAATGAAAAGTTTAGAACTTTTCTCTCTGACGAATCGTGCAGAGTGATAATTTACGGGCGCCGATATATGTCAAAGTTGTTCGCAATTGGAACGCAATTAACACGGACGAACTTTTATTTACCATGACGAAATTTTTTCAACGCTAGAATCGTCGAATAAAACATACGCGCGTGGAGAAACAAAACGTTCAACTCGCACTGTACACAATGATCGTTATTGTCCATCGACGGTACGTAATTCTGAAACAGAGTTTCCGGTTATCGCAGAATTTACAACGCGAAGCTTTTCAATTAATTAAGCGATTTCTCGTAAAACGCCGGCTCGAGGGTAGTTTCCCGTTATCGGAATATTTTTTCTACCGAAGCTATTTCAATTTCGTCATTGCAAACGATAAATTAACTGTGGAAAGAAAAACGTATGATTGCGAACTGCGCGGGACAAATGTTTTTTTATCTTCTCTTTTTTGACCCGTTATATTAAACGCGTACTAAATGAATATTTAATTACTTAATAAATAATAATTGATTGTCTGTTAAAATTACTTTTAAAGAGAAACAATTGGATACGCGTAAAAATCATATAAGTATAAGCATATGCTTGTAAAGTTTGTACGTTCGTTTGATCAAGAACAAATGCAACAAAGACGAAAAAATAGAAAACGTTTATAAGAACCACAATAACGTGTTACCGAGAGGAATTACGGTAGAAGTGTTTCACAATGTCGGCATACACGTGGTTCGTACAAGTAGTACAGCTCGCTCGCGTCTGCTACTAGCTAAACTAGCATAACATTCTAACCATAGGTGATTCATGGATGCGCACGAGAGAGAATCGCGTACATTCTACCCTGCGATAATATACGACGCGTGCATATTCCTAGTTACGCATTAGTTTCTCTCGTTGCCGAGAATGCCCGTGGTGTTATATGTATATTTGGACAAAGAAAAATATATACGCGTCTCTACCATAGTTTCCGACCGATCTAAATAATTGGAAAAGTAAACGAATAGTGGAACAATTCCAAAATAAGACAAGAACAAAAGTATCTTAACCATAAGAGTAAGCGATTCTATGGAAAATGATTACTTATGATGGTGATCGTGATAAACTAAACACCGTTAACTGAACCCTAAGATTTACTCATTGTTAAGAAAGAAAAAATCTTATGGAAATGATTTGAATTCGCGAACAAAATCTTACATAATTCAATCGTAACGGAATGAACGGTCTGTGCATTATTTAAAATAAATTTCGTTATTAGATTCGCGGTAGTGCATATTTCTGTATATAAATTATTCCTTTCAGGTTTTCACTCAGAGAAAATCTCAATATGGTCTTTCTTTCCAACTACCGCAGGCATTCTCGAGCAGCTTCCGTCCGCTGATTTTCTTTACGGAGCTAATTAAGGACGAGTACGGCTTAATGAGCGCGGAAAAAGATCCACCTTGTAAAAATAAAACCGCGCGTTGCGCGTCTCGCGAATAAAAATAGAACGAACCTTTCCTCTGCCATAATGAAAAATGAAAGTGAAGAAGCTCTATTCTTTCCTTTCTTTTTCTCTCAGAATGAAGAATAGAAACCCTTCATTCTGTTATACACGTTATCTTATTTAATGATAATTTCCTTACGCGCTTCAGTAATGACTTCGCGTACATCGAACGTTCCATCCTATTCTTGTTGTTTTTTTTTCCAAGATTATTTGGATTTCATATTATTCATCTAGTCAAATATTTCACGTTTGTATCCGTTCTCGCGTTTTAATACAAAAAATGGATTTTTATTCCAGCGTGTATAGATAGAGACTAACTAAAACTAGACCATCTGAAAATAATGCTTTACTTTCCGGTCCTTCTAATATGTATGTACGTTCGCGACGGGAAAATAATTGGGCGATAAAAGAACAATGGCCGGTGCTCTCCTAAGCTTTCCTCCCTTCGTTCTCACTTGATTCCCCCTCAGTTGCAACCGGCCAGGCAATCCTAGCATTGTTCCACGGGGTCGTCGGGATGGATCCGCCGGCGTTTCCTCTTACGAAGAATCGAAATGATTTCGCGACTGCATCGGGGGCTAAACGGAAAATCTCAAATGGCCCAGGAAAGCCGAAACCGGCTTTTTCCATTTCAATTTAAATCCACTATCGTCTCCGCTACTTCCTGCATACCCTTATTAAAGTTAAATCGTGAATTGATCAAACTATGCAATGATAGAGATAAACGTATCCGATCTTTTCTAATAGATCTATCAAGAAATGTATAAGTATAGATAGTTACTTCTCCCTATAGGAAGAGCTAATCCGTCCGCGAGCTAATCGTCTAATTGAAATGTTCAAAAATAACCTAGATATCGAATTTTTAAAAGATTATTATTTTCTATATCGTTAAAGACAAAATAATCGATGTATGGGAAACATTTTGCTTAAAATGTTGCAATAAACATTGTTTTCTCTCTCTTTCTCTCTCTCTCTCTCTCTCTCTCTCTCTCTCTCTCTCTCTCTCTCTCTCTCCATCAGTCATGTTAAATAGACCCAAGGATTTAGTCGATAATTTGATTGAATATAAAATAAAAAAATAAATTAACATATATATTACAAAATAATACTTTATATAGAAAGAAAATTGACAGTCCAGAGAGCCAATATGCACCTATATCTACCTATGGTAGATATATCACGAATTATGTAACTATATTCAACACTGTAATATCCCTGTAAACACTACAAGTACAGCTATACATTCATGTATACTGGAATTACAGAATTACGATGCAGGAATCGGCAATAACGTCAATAAGATATTCATGGGAATATCGTGTAATTACCTCGTCATACTATGAGCTGTGCTTTCACATTAATCGAAGCCTATGTTGATAGTCGATATCGTTGTCGGTTTCATTGCATATAAACATATCGTTTACTAATTTCTATCCAAAATTCATTATTTTTCTTTCTAACGGAGATAATACGAGACAATATAAAAGAAAAGATATATCAAAAGAGACGATTAATATCGATTCGAAATTCCATTGAAAATGATTTTTATATAAATTGTATTTTCGTTTCAGCTAATGGTTAGAGAAAAAAAAGAAAAACGAAAGACCCGTTTATCGGAAAAAAAAAAAATTGTAAACGACGAAAGAAAAGATCGTAAAAAGAAAAAGGAAAAAGGAAAGTCTTCATAAGAGAAATCTTTGGAAAAGACTGAGAAAATCTTGTTTATCGACGTGACACCGCATTAAGGGCGAGAAAAAGCGTTCAACTGGAAAGGGGCGTTAAAATAATAGCAAATAAAATGGTGGTCGCGTAGCTAGTCTTGGTCTTCGGCAATTCGGCCTGCCAGCAATTTTCTAAGACTTTCAGAACAATCTTCGACCGAAAAAAAAAATAAAAGCAAAAAGAGAGAAAGACGGAGAAAAGGGAGAAAAAAAAGGAAGAGAAATAGGAAGAGGAAAAGGAAAAGTTTGATGACACACAACACAAACGATTTTTCTTTTTTCTTTCTACTTGTTCTTTCTCTTCTTTGCCAGCATCTTCGGCAGTATTTCAGTTTCCATTCTCCAGGGGGAACACCCCCATCTGTTCGAACAACCGGAGAGTAAATTACCCGTATCAAAGCGAGTTCGAAGGATCAGCTTTCAACGCTTCGATGGTCGTTACTTGGTTCGTCAGGATTTTGTTGAAGGTGCTAAGTGTTACAATCCGATTAACGAAAATACAATTTTAACAAAATGACCGCGAGCGAAGAAAAAATAAAAGAAACGATGAAATAATGGAAACGGTTCGATTCATTTTTAATCGAATTAAAATATTGTCCGATATACGTTTACGTATTTCCACGATATTCATTTGTTAATCCACATCGTATAGAAGTGCATTTTTTTTAGCGTCGACCCATTCGTTCATCGACCCATATCAACATTATATACAAGACTGGAGTTAACGAAATGATCATTCTGTTAGAAATTTAACTGATAGAAATCTGATAGAAATCTGATAGAAATCTGATAGAAATCTGATAGAAAAACTTTCTTTTAATTGCTCTAACAGAAAAGTAAAAGACGCGAGAGAGAGAGAGAGAGAAAGAGAAAACCGTAAGGAAAGTTTGCATTTTTCATAATAAAATGTTGTCTCGCGTATTAAAATATCGTACTACTACTAATGCTGGTACTGCTAATGTTACTACTGCTACTCGCACTACCACCATCATCATCGCCGTCAACGGGATAAAAGGTTTTGACTCGCGTACATTAAAAGTTATAAAGGTGTTCAGTGTTCGGCACAGACTGCACGCGCCCATCATCTTTGAAACTACTTCCGGAAACGAAGAATCTTTAATTTAAAAGAATCTTGGAGAACAGGCGAGAAAAGAACGTTCGAGGTAAAAAAGAAAAGTAAGAAAGTTTTATTGTAAACTCGTCCGTCAAGAAGCATATCTACGAGCTAATAGAAAAAAAGTAAAGAGAAAATATAATCAATCTATTATCAAAAAATAATCAAATCAAATTGATTGATAGAGAATTAATGAAGAAATTCTATAAGCGTCCACGATTAAATTGAATTTTTCATCAAAACGTTCGATATTCTGGAATCAATTCTTTTATAGATACACATATATGTATAACTACTATTTTCAATGCCTTTGATGGCAATTTGCAACAATAAATACACTTTCAATCGCGTTCATTTTTGAATCACCGAAAGCTCTCAAATGAGAATCGTACGATTATAATTAGAAACGATCGTGCAGTTTACATTACGGGTTCGATAAAAGCCATTTCAATGATCAAAATTACGAGGCGAATTCGAATAAAACGATTCGTTTATAACTATATCAGCGATATTCCCCGAAAACTTGGACAATTATTTTCAGATAACTGTCTATTCAATCGCATTCCACAAATCCACTGGTTTTCACCGCAAACTCGCGCATAGCTCGCATCTCAGCTTAGTTAGCGGAAACGCGAGCATTGCGAGAAACTCCTAAATTAATAAACGATCGATCCTTCATCGATTTTCCTGGTCTATGCATATCCCAAAGATTTCCTTTGATAATTAATACGTTTATAGACGGAGCAAGTCTCCGAGAGGCTTGTGAATTATTTTGTAAATTTTTCCTTCTGCAACACACTCGGTCGCTACTACTAGTTTTCAATCAACATCTATTATGTATCTATTACATTTATTATAATCTGATATCACTATAGAATAAAAGTCAACGCGGATGATCGAAATATAACGTAAGGGACATAGCGAGCTACAAGTCTTACACATTCGAATTTGATAAAACAATCTATGCTAGCAATGAAGCGGCGAGTCATTAAATCCTACAGTTGGCTGATGAAAATAGAAGCCTTAGGCTACATCCTCGTCATCTATCGCTTTCGTATGCTTTTGTCTCACCGTCGTTTTCATCCTTGTCGTTTTCATCCTTGTCGTTTTCATCCTTGTCGTTTTCATCCTTGTCGTTTTCATCCTTTCAGAAGACTTTAAACTTGTCCACGGTACAAAGACGGTGAGTAAAGCGGCTCGAGGCACCTTCCGATTCTTCTATAGATTTTCCCCGTTAACGGTGCATTTCTTGCTCGTCTACGAACTTGGTTTATTAACTTCATGGGCCACGATGATCTATTCCGAAACTGCTAAATGTGAATCCGCAATGAGAAACAAGCCATCGAGCATAGTTCCGGAGCCTTTATTATCAACTACTCAGTTTCAGTTAAAACTTCTAACTTACTCCCTGACTGTAATCATTCTTTATCAAATTGAAAGGCTCGGTTTGCACGAATTCGATACCACTTTAATACCACCCAAAATACTAAATAAATATATTTAAATCGAAGTGTTCTTTTTTGGTTATTTTTAATGGCACGTGAAATATCTATTCTCTATATAAGACAGAGGAATAAATATAGAGGGATGCATAAATAGGTCGAGAGAAAGAAAATTGAAGAGAGGGAGAGAAGGAATAAGAGAAATCGTGAGAGCAGGGATAGGACATAGAAACCAAATCCAAAACGCGAAGTTGCAAGGCCAGTGTACGTGTTGCGTATCCATCACTGTCTAACTGTAGAGAGAAGGTTCATCGAAGTTGTTTCGCCAACTGGATTTCGTCATTGTCGAGAATCCAAGCTAACACACGGTATATACATACTAGTGCGGCCTCTAATACCATTAATTTCATTACGAAACGAATGTACGATGCACGCTTGGATATATCGGACCGATTCTACCTCCGTTTCCTCGAATTTCTACCAAGTTCACGATTCGAAACAATTTCTCTTACTAAGAAACTCCTTCCCTTTCTCTTACCGATTTCTCTTATTAGATACTGGCATAGATACTTTCCTATTGAGTTTATCTCGCTAAACGAGTTTAACTAAAGAAAAACTCATTAATAGGATGTTAATAATAACCAAACGCAGAAATAACGGAAACTCCTATTCGCCTTAAAGTTAAGCTTACAATTAGACTGAATCTGAGTCCTATGCATTTATGTCGATTTTATATAAACACGTACACGAGATATGCCTTCAATAAACTCGGCAAGGGTTTTATAGTTTTTCCAAACTACAAATACACATCAATAGGAAACCGGATTTTCTTCAAAGAATTTCTAATACTCAGATACCAAGAATGTTGCGAACAGTTTAGAAAATATCTTATATATTTAAGTGTAAATGCATTTACTCTACTGGCAGTGTCCTTATTTACACTAGAAAATACATATAGATATTTGAGAATTCTCAAAACTCCAAAGGTAAGAGCGTCGTGGAAGCTTTCAAAAGCAAACGCAGACTCAGGATTGCAAGATTATCGAATAAATATCAGGAAATATACGTCTAAGTTTCAAGAGCTTTTTGCTAGTCTCGCATTTGTCTTTGAAGATGGCGAAAGGGACGATTACAAGAGCGAACGAAGTTAGAATACTATCGGATTTAGGATCGCTCAAACGTTTCGAATTTACGAGATCTCGAAACCGAGAATATTTTGCGGAAGGCGAACGTACAATGTGGTCAAAGTCATTTATGAACGACGTCAAGTTTAAATCAAATATTTTAATTAAACAAGAAACGAGGATCAAGAAATTAGAATCGAAGGAAAGAATATCATAAGCAAATCGATAATTAGTTTTATCGATGATAAGAAATAACGCGAATAACGAATAATAGAAATGATTCGATTGAATATAATAATTTTAACTGGCTCTTCATTCGCTCGATCAGAAAATTCCATGATAAAATCTAGTCAAATTAACGCAAAGAGGACGAACTAAGATCTACCTTTAATCTTAATGCATTTTCTTTCTTTTTTTTTTTTCCTATTACTCTTAAACTCTCTGACCTCAATTCCGATCTTCCCCTTTTTCGTAGCCCACTTCTTCTCTTCTATTTCCTTTTGTTCGTGTCTACTTAGTATAAATCTACGAATTCAAAGCTTTCTTCTAAATCTATTATGATATCAAAATGATATTAAAAATGTAATCATATTTGTACAAACTTGAGGAAATATTTTATTGTCGCATGGAAGATATTTCATTAGAAAAATAATCTGCAAGTTGTTCATCAATTGAAATTATTGAATGAAAATAGTCATTTCATGTAGAAATAGTCGTTGCTTGATTTAGACGATACAGTCAAAAGTATATATCGAAAAGATAGATAGCGTAAAGACGATTGCATCCATCGTGCTAAAGGACTCGATCTCGAAGCAATTTCGTCGGTTAATGGTTCTTCGATACGATGAAATCGAAACTATCGAAAGCGATACTATTGAAATAATGGTAGAACCGTGAAGAAAAAACTAATTCGACGAAAGTCACGATACTTTTTGAAAATAGCGTAATATTGCTCTCACCTACCGAATCTCGCGTTCAATTACAAATTCGAAAACTATTATATGTATATAATATAAATAAGAATAATTATGTTAATTACTGTAACTAATTCTACCAAATAAAGGAATATTTTGGAGGCGCGAATAAATGTTAAATAATAATTTATTTAATGGTGCGTTAAATAGATATAAATGCGCGAACTCATTGGTTTTTTTAGTTGAAAAGGTTCGTTCCGTTTTCTTCGAGAAACGTGTAACTAATCTCGCAGGAAAGGAGTTGCCACAGAAATTGAATTACTCGTACGTGTCCTGTGCTAGGAAGCAGATAAATTCGCCACTGGGAGACGTTTGCCGGCGCGACGACAATCTTTCCGACATATTAACGCGTTATAGCTCCGAGCCCGTCGTACACGCCAACGCGAGATCATAAATCCTCTTACCTTTATTGCTACGACATTAAGAAACAAAAGGGTAGACGAACGGGATACAAAAGAAAAATACTTATAATCTATCAACTCTTCCTGTTTATATATAATATTTCTCTCTCTCTCTCTCTCTCTCTCTCTCTCTAATGTAAGTGTCTGCGTCCGCGTTGAGATTTCGATCAAATTAATACACCCAATGCAATACTATACTCGATCAAATGAATTTATTCTACAAGTTGATAAGATTGTATCTATAAAGAGATAAATGCATAAATAAATCAAACTATTATCTGGTTAAATTGCTTATCTACATTTGACTTGCACTTTACTTCTCTTTTTTTATTTTCGCCAATAGAAAAAAGGAAAAGAGAGATAAAGGGAAAAAAAAAGAAGAAAGCTCTCGTTTCGTTGCTTTCGAGCAACATCAATGATTCTATGGAAGAAAATCGGAAAAACTCTTTTCTCGCCTTTTCTCTTCCATTTCTTTCAACGTTTTCCTAGCTTATACAAATATTTCACGAAGCTTGGTCACAGTAAGATAAACTGCTTTACAGAAAATGGGCTCCGTTCACGGCGAGGAGCTACCTTTCGTCTTTGGTGCTGCGCTCGTAGACGGATTCGCACACTTCCCAAAGAATTACACGCGATCCGAAGTGGCACTATCCGAGAGCATCGTTCAATACTTTGCCAATTTCGCTAGGACTGGGTAAGTCGATACGTAATTCAATATCTATAATATATTTTTTCCTATCGTTGAATGACGAGTAGATAGATCAATACTATTTCCACATAAACCAAACACTAATTAACATCCCCCTTCTCTCTCTCTCTCTCTCTCTCTCTCTAAAATTGGAAATAATTACACATCTAGAAATTGAGTACATATTAATCGCTTGTAATTATTTATTCATTATGCTTTCGAGCAACGTTTCACTAACTAAAATATGTTTAATACGTATCTATTTCGTATATTGAAACATACAGTATATATGATAGAATATATGTATGAGTATACGTGCGTTCTTGTATCGTGGAAGATTTCAATTTAACTTGATCCCATTCTTGATTATAAACTCTTTGAAGATTTCCATTGTTCTTAGGTATCAACAAATTGGACCCGTTTTATAAAACACTTGCGGCGTGTCGTTAGTGACAGACAAGAACATTTGCATCTCTATTAGAAATTCAAAAAGGCCGAATAACATCTTGGTGTCGCTTAGCCGAGATCGTTCGAACGAATAAATACGGAGATGGGTGCTTCGTTTCGACGGAATCGAATCTTTCCAACGATACCCAACTCCCACAACGCTTTTCACAAACGTGCTAATCGAAATTTGCATGGTTACCATTCGTTTCGATATCCGTAAGATCGGCTGTTCGTTCGTCTTCGATCGAATTCGTTAAAAAATAATGGCTCGTTGTCGGTAAACCAACGATAGGAGTGATCTCTTCATTCCCTCCCCCCCCTTACTCCTCTTTTCCCGTACCGTGAAATAACTTTTCCGTTTCTTCGTTTCTCGTTCATTCGCCGACATATGGTCAATTTTTCTCGATCGTTCTCGCAACGAGCTCACTCGCGATACGAATAGAGAGTTTCGTTAAAAATCCTGATACTTTGGAATAAAAATCCTCCAAAAATCACACTCACGTATACTCACACTGACAAAGAAATACAGAGAAAAGTAGAAAAAATAAAAAAAAAATAGAAAAAGTAGATAAAAAGAGAGAAAATATTTTTTTTGTTCGTGGCAAGGACGGAAGGAACGAATTTTCATCTCGCTCCTTCATGAATATGGAAAATTAGACCTTTCCGGTGGATAGAGGTCTATTCGTTTCTTTTTTAACGCGCTTCCCGTAAATTGATTTCACGCGACGCGGCTGCTATGATGCTATTCGCGACGTCCGTTTTTCATTCCAAGAATTTTCATTCCAAACGAAGACGAACGGAAGTTGTTCTTTGACTAATCTCGATATCGTTATCCAGTATTATCATTTTTCACGACGAAATGATTACTATCGCCATTGTTTAACGATAAAATGACATTATTACAATACTTTCTTGTTTAATCGTTATTCATCTATTCACACGAATCTTATCGCTCGATATCATTTTATTGTAGAAACTTCAAATCGAAGCAGATCAATTGCCGTAAAGTTTATCGTCGTAGAAATTCTACGCGACGATTGCTCTAGATCGCGAACAGGAAAGATAACACAACATCTCGTTCCTCTCTCATCCTCGTCCACGAACTGTACAAACTCGATCCCATTGCAAAACTAGCAAGTTATTGGCGACATATGCGAAAGCACAAGACCCACCCTTTCCATGAATATGTAAGAGTTAACTTGAAACA
The DNA here is from genome assembly GCF_001313835.1 of Polistes canadensis. Lineage (NCBI taxonomy): Eukaryota > Metazoa > Arthropoda > Insecta > Hymenoptera > Vespidae > Polistes > Polistes canadensis. The sequence goes on along the minus strand of NW_014569758.1, from coordinate 139,167 downwards.
ACCCAACGACGATATTTCGATTCGCGTTCCTTTACGAGTCCCAATATTTATCCGCATATGCGTACAGTCTATCCTACAACGTGTTAATCATTTTTCAACCTAATTCATTCAAGATTTATCAATAAGAAGAGTTATTAAGTAAGTTAGAAGATACCTATATGTGTAAGTTAGAAACAAAATCCTTATTCTATCTACGATCTCGACCCAATAAAATCCGACAAATTTCTCGTGCTTGGTCCTTTAGCGTTGTTTGCTCTTTTCTATTATGTATCATCCCTATCCTTTTCATTCGATTCTTGATAATGCAGCTATCTTCTCTTCTTTCCTATCACGTAAGCTCTATCATTCGATCATTTCCGTTCTTTCTCAATCCGTTCATTCTCTTTCCATTCTTATGTCTTTCGTCCGTGTTACTATTGTTTGACCCCCCAATCTATTTGTACGACTTCTACTTTCTTTTCACTATTCTTTGCCTTTTCTTTGTCTATTGTAAAAATGTCTTTGAAATCTAGCCATTTGTAGAACGATAATCGTATATCGTGCTACCAAATTTCATTAATTTAATGTTAATTTACTAAACCCTTAGAAAAAATATAAAAAAAAGATATTGAAATATATATTTCCAATTGAAAGGAGGCAGAAATTTTCTTTTGTATACAAGGTTATATAACGCGTCAAGCAGGAAGCATTATTGGCGTTTGAGGAAAGAGGTAGAACCCCTTCAAATTTCCCAAGTTTTTCTTTCAACGTCTCTTTTGTTATACCTCCGCGCTTTCATCGTACAAAGGCAAGAGTCTTTGTGGAAGCGTGCGTATACCTACGCGTGAAAATTTTTCCTTTGATCAAAATCTTCTATTATTTTAGTAATCACGAGAAAAAATCGATTTCATTCTCATTCGAGATCTAACTTATGATAAAAGAAAGAAAGAAATAAAAAAAGAGGGAAACGTATTCGCGTCTGTTTCGCAACGATCGATATAATTGCTACGGAAGCCGGCATTAAATCGTCAATGTAGAGAGAGGGAGGGGGAGGGAGGGGGAGGGAGAGAGACGTTTTATTGACCGTGTACATATTATTATACCCCTCGGTATAATTTATCACAATTTACGTCCGCGAGACTGCATCGTCACACGTCGTAATTCAAACTTGACCGACGCTAACTCCAGAGATTATCTCCGCTGTCCAGCTGAACTCCAACCACTAGCCTGCTTCTACTAGACCGGTTCTAGTGACACGTTCCTAGTGACACGTTCCTAGTGACACGCTTCTAGTAACACGTCCGCTAGTATCATCCTGCTAACTTGCTCGCAATTCTCGATTCTGATTTAATCGCTAACGATCGAATCTAAAAATCCCGATAGAAATCTTTCCGTAATCACGATGAATATTTCTAATGAAAACATACTAATTTTACCTTGTTAATAATAATATCAATTGGCAAATTCAGCGAACGAAATTTAATATTAGCAAAAGAAATACCCAGAAGGAATCGTTACATCGCGCTCGGACCTACTAGGCGTCCTATAAATGTCTCATATATGCAGCGTTCGGAATGAAAGGGTTAAATGAACAAATGTCAAACTAACGTTGCTTTTAGATTTTCGAAAAATATCATAGCTCGCTACAACGAAGACATATTTTTCATGGAATATAAAATGAAAGACGAAGAAAAGGAATTGGCATAATGCTAGAACGTAAATAGAAAAAGTCTAAGAAAAGTAGTCGTATTCGTAGTTGCAGGTAGAAACGAAGGAAGAGGCGCGCAAACATGATTTTCATGCGAATCCTTCCTAATAAAATTTGTCTCTCTCGGCATTGGAATACTTTCGCCTAGAGCGTGTAAGGTGTCGGTATCGCTCTATATCGTTCCATTTCCCTCTACTACCCCCCTATTTCGCTCTATTTTGCTCGTATAAGGGAAAATACATCTGTCTCCAGTGAACCATGAAGAAAGGTATTATGCCGCGTATGGCTTCTTTTCAGGAACACACTTCTTTCTTAACGACGTATCTACATACCAGTATGATACTTTGACACGTCTCTCTCACCTTTCTTACCAATTCTCTTTGAAGTTAAAGATAATGCTGTTCTCTTAGAAATTGTCTACTAACTTTTAAAGTACGTAGATTTACGTATCAAAATATATCGGATCAAATTTTATTTTATCATCGTCAAGGGAACAATCGGAATGTTCGATCTTCACTAACAACCAACTACCTTTCCTACATACTCTATTCTTTATGATGAGTATTTTATTCCTTTAAACTATTTACTTGAAAATATTAATGCATATTTCTCTATAGAAAGCTGCTAGCTAGAATTATTATTTAAATATAGATTTGTTATAGAATGTAAAACAATAATAAAAGAATAACGGAGCAAAGAGCAATGCTCAGTTATATAATTCGTATAATAATAAAGATGCATTAATCATCGGACAAATTTCGCGTTTCATGTCCATTTCTGGCTCTTTAGAGATTGATAATTATAATGTTATTGGTTTTTACGCGAAATCCTTTGCCCGCATATATTATCGTGCAGGAAATTATTGGAGTATCAATAAAATCCCAACGAGTGGGAACATTAAGGCCGATTATTCAAATAAATGCCATATATTCGATTAACCATTTAGAGCAATTAAATGTTGCATGAGAAACAATTGATGAATGATTTCACGAGCTGCGAGGAATATACGAGATACTTACTTTGTATCACTAATGCGTACACTTTATCACGATTTTCGTATGAAAATATTTTCCGAATTAGCATCATTGCGAGTAATAGAAATTATTGAATCGCTTATATCTTCAATTACCAGGCAAGAAAGTAAAAGTCAGAATTATTAGTTTTACACAGAGACAAGCGTGTACAATATTAAATATTTCAAGTGCAATTTAAATTTAGCTGTCACATTTTAAATATGAAACTTGATAATATATTCTCGATTAAAATTACAAAATATACATACTATAATGGAAAAACATAGCAATGCTTGTTCTGTTTTTATACAATATATAACATTTTTTCAAGAAAATTTGGAAAATGACAGATTTCCATTGATTGACATTATTCGAATATCGTTAGAAAATTTCATTTATTCGTTGCGCGCGACACAGAATTTCTTTTATAAAAATAATCGATAAAAAAAACATATCTCCGCGTAAAAGAAAAATCTGCTATGAAAACAAGTAAGTATCTCTCGCTACTTTCCATATTTTCTCATTGAACAATCTTCCTAAATTATTTCTCGATTTTTAAGTATAATATTTCGAAAGGGCAAAACTATATATATATATATATATATTCCATTGTCCAAGAACAGATCGTTCGAGACCTTATCCGAGAGAATTACGACAAGTTCGACTAGAGCTTCGATGTAACTCCGTCCTTCGCTCCCTCATTCTCTCTCTCTTTCTCTCTTTCTTTCTCTGCTCGGTTTCCTTGCCCTCTGATAACCTCGAACCCGTTATCGATTCTTCACCCCACTTCACTCGTTTCCCTCGACACCCAAGTACATACCTACTTTTCTCTCTATCCGTCTCTCTCTCTCTCTCTCTCTCTCTCTCTCTCTCTCTCTCTTACTCACTCATTCTCCTCTCCGTCCATTATGCATACCTAGCTTGAGAGAGAAGAGAGAAAAGAGGGAGCGAGAGAGAAAAGGGAAGGACCTTCCAAGTAGCAGTTTACCTGTTGCAATACATGAAACTGCGTGTGATGCATCATCTTCGAAGATGCCACGAAAATACATATAACATAGTAAAAAACATTAAACATTGAATTAATTAAAATATTAAAAATCTTTGGTAAATTCTACGCGAATATTTCAAATAAGAATATTTTTTTAAAAGTTATTTTTCATAGTAAATTTCATATTTTATATTTATGTGTGTGCCTTCAAAAATGCATTTATATAATACATATATTATAAAAAAACAGTCATTTAAGGTGCGTTAAAATAGAACAAAATCTTGAAGATTTGTTGTTACATCCAACGATGATCACCTGTAACAAAAAGCAAACTATATTAGTCATACAGTCAAGTGATACAATAGCCTAACATATGAGTGGTCCAATTCATAGATGCACTTTTCATTTGAATTCCCTATTTATTTTTTAATTAAAGTTAAGCGCGTGATTTTACATTAAAAAATATAATTAATTAAGAAACAGGAAAAGTACAAATATTATAATAAGTTACTAATAAAAATGATATCTATTAATTATTATAAAATACTTTTAAACTATATATACGATAAATAAAAAAGAAAAATTGCAAATTTAATAAAATACAATCACATTAAAAAATTTTAAAGACGAAATATGAAAAACAAGATGACTGTAATATTTACTGAATGTTAATCAAACTTCAAAATTTAATAATACGAGAATTTTAATATTTTTGACTAACTAACTAAAAACTTATGCATCTTTTGGACGATATGGCACATAAATTTGGTGTGCCAAGGAGATGGAATGATCCATCATCTCCAATTACAATTAAAAATTAATGACGAGCAAAAATAAATTATGCAATAGAATATAAAATCTGACTAAAGAACTATTTTCAAAAAGTTCGAACTTATTGTTGAACTTTTGAAAATAACTCAATAGTTCAATAGTAGTTGCCCACTTGATACCACAAATTTGTGGGGGCCTCATCGGCAATAAGCCTCTTCGGCAATAAGCCTCTTCGGCAATAAGCCTCTTCGGCATTTAGCCTCTTCTTTCTTCATCCCTGAAAACTGCATTGGACATATTTTCTACGTGCTGAGCAAGATAAGATCTCGCATACTTTTATTGCAAGTTCACTCGTATTTTCTTTGATAATTCTAATTCTTGATTATTACAAAATTAATTTACATTTTCCCTTTTAGTTATTCAAGCTCGTGGACCATCAATGAACTTAGAGTTCATTGACATATCCACGAGCACAATTAAACAAATGTCCAAGCAGATAATTATCAATGACCTAATAACACATCGCACTTTTAATTTCAAGTAATAAAATAGAATTGAAATAAATAATGCAATAAATGTTATGCATTTTCTTGCAATATTTTAATTTCATTCATTCGTTATATTTCTAATTGAGGAAATCGCGATTGTGCAAAGTGCTAATACTTAAAACTAAGTATCAAATCGATCAAAGTATTTGCGAATTTGTTCGACTCTATCTCGTTCGAGATAGAATCGAAATAGAAATAAATCTTTCAAAACGTTGCAAATTCCTTTGAATCTCATGATACATATTAAAGATTACAGAAGAGTCACAAAATAAATGTACAAAGCAAGCATAATAGAATGAATAAAAAAAAAAACAAAATTTTTGTAACAATTCTGTGTAAACCAGGAGGCGAAATTTCCACTCCGGAGTGGTAACAAAACCTCACGCCTTTCCTAGATCCTACCTACTTAAAATTAAAGTTTTCACATTCGCTCAGAGAAGTATGTTACCTGCCCGCCAATTATCCATATTTAAAAAGAACAAATACACATACGTACCCACCCACTCACTCCACGATTCTCTCACATACCACCAGGGTGCAAAAACCTAAACTAGAGAGCATGCCCCGGGGCACCTCCGACACCCTAGTTCAATCACGTTTTCTAAACTTATGGGAGTACGTACCAATGCTGTAATCGTCTGCCAAGGCTAGTGATTATTGCATAAAAGTCTAAAATAAAAATACAAGTATACACTAGTATATATGCATACTAGTAATATACGAGTATATTAAAGTTGCCACAAATAAATGCGGTAAACTCTACTATTCAAAACGATTCGAAGAAAAAAAAAAATGAGAAAAATTTAATATAGATAGAAAAATACAACCATGTGTATTTTTTATATCACACCTAACTCTAGGTGTGCTATACTTAGTAATATTCTAAGTGGTAAATAATGCATTAATTAAAATCTATCACGAGACGATGTACAGTACACACTACCTAATACGCACATACAGGTGTAAAGTACATCGTGCAATCACTAGCACAATGACAGCCGCCAATATGGGAAAAACTTAAAATTAAACCTATACTAACAGTTTCTCACCCATACGAGTTGCACCTGGGCACACGCATAGATGAGAACGCAGAAAGTATAGGGGGGAGAAACGGGAGATTAATATATTAGAAGCTGAAAATCCTGATCTAAAAAATATAATTAGAAACACATAAATATACAACAGATAAATACATAAATACATTTTTATAAAAATTTATCTAAGCGGCTAAGGACTCTATAATTTATTTGATAAAAAATAACTATCTTTTAATATCTTTTAATATCATTTAATATATTTTAAAACCTCGGACGACTCCTTTCATTAAGTTGGCTGTTCTAATAAAAGAACTGGGCTTTGAGCCACCACTTAACTGCTAGAATCTATCCGTCGCGAATGGGTTTGTTTTCTTGCTCATTTATTTATAATATCGAAGTATAGATATATTCAAATTAATCGCGATTAAATAAACTAAATACAAATCAATGCATGTAAGATATTTATTACATGTTTTTCTGGACGAAATCGAGTAAATTAATGCTCGTTTTCACCACTACTAGTCACGAACAAAATATGTAATAAAAAAGAAAGTGCATTAATTAATTGCATTCTTAATTAAATGAATTTAACCGATGAGACAAGAAAACCTATCCTGAACTAATATCATAAAACATACAATACAATATACATTATAATATACAATTTTCATGAGTAATTCCTAAAAAGAAATTACTCATGTGCTCGTCATTAATTTATTTAATTAATTACAACCAGTAACTCGTGCCGATTAGGACCTTTCATCCTCGACATGATTGAGCACYGGAGGGACTTTAAATTTTTTGACTCACTCCGTAAGAAGTTCTACGATGGCTCCAAAACACTCCTATTTTGCAGCAAGTATTTAAGAATTTCTATCGAAGATACATCAAAGATCCATCGAAGATCCATCGAAGAATTCATCCCGCATCTTTAAGGTAGAAAGTCCGTTGTCATATCTGTAAAATAAAATAGAACAAAATGATAAGTTATATGTAATATGATCCAAAATCATATCAAACAAAAACGAATAAAATGCTAATAAAAATGAATACTTACAATGCATTCCAATGGGATGAAGCTCAATTGCACCATGGCGATGCACCTCGCGTGAATCTAATGACACGGTATAGACGAAAATAAGAAACTATAGATGAGTTTCTTATCGCGAAACCGAAATTAAATTATACGACGAACAACACTGAATCTAACTCGCATTTAATTTTAATTTATTATGCGCCCGATCACTGACTCTACAAYTGYWTCCAAAGACTGCTTTGCACACAGTCAATGCAAGTATCAAAATCTTCATTGATGCACTGACTCTAATACGCGAACAGTCTATGCGACTGTTCAAAAATAAAAATACAACTTTGATCGTACAAATTCTACTACAATGACTGCTTTGTTTTCAGTCAATTTAATATAAAAAATTTTTAATACAATCGCGTAACACGAACGAATTGCAATTAACGAACGAACGTGCTTCTATAATCCATGATTTTAATTATATATTTAAACGATATAACAACACTCCCGTATATTGCTTCGCGCACGTTTGCAATAGTCATCTGAAACAGAAGAAAAAAACAGAACTATTAATATCGCTTTTATAACAAACGAATATTAAAAGAATTGTAAAAATGTTTAATACAAAAATATACTTACTTCGAGTCTTCATTGATGAATGCATGATGGGTCTCCTACCCTTAGGATGACGATGGGCACACATTTAAACCGATTAAAAGAAACTTATGGAGTTTCTTTACACGAGCAAACGAAACTTTTTTAACATGCGACGATCAACACTGATTCTACTTTCCGACTTTTTTATATTTAATTTTAACGATGCAACACACACGAGTACCTCATTGCCTACGCGCTCGATTGCAATGATGTTCTGAAACAGAAAAAGAAAAAGAACAATTAATATCATCGCTATAATAAAAA
>NW_014569758.1:64805-130655 GCF_001313835.1 Polistes canadensis | reverse complement strand
TCTCTCTCTCTCTCTCTCTCTCTCTCTCTCTCTCTCTCTCTCTTTCTCTCTCTCTTTCTCACACACTCTCGTTCTCACTCTTTTTATACATTTCTATATAGGTTAAAAAAAGAATAACGCTTACCTCGATGAATATGAAGATAAAAAAGACTAAACACAATTGTTAGACTGAGTATATGCATTCGTGCTGTCTTTTTCCAATGCTGGAAAACTTGAAAAAAGTAAAAAATAAAATTACATTAACATAATATAAATAAAATCAAATATACGAGTGTTATATATGTATGTTATAATAATAAAATATTGCACGCTCAAACAATAAGTAAATTACCTTTAATTAGGAAAACGAAAAAACTTTGTCACTTGAAAGCACTGGCAGATGATGTAACGATGCATTTTCGAATGAATAGTACCGATCGAGACCGCTTGCTACGATGGCGCCACCATCTAAAAAATAATAATTTTTTAATTCAATATAGAAAAAAATATATTGAAAGATATAAAATAGGATATAGCAACATAAAAATTATCGAAATACATTCGTTAGTATCCTAAACAATGAAAATTAATCATTAAAGATAGTATCGATATCGTGAAAATAAGCTAGAAAATTAGGAAATATATTGTCGAGTAATACCTTGGATTGGATTTGGCGGCAAACCGAGAAACACAGATTTCGTTTTCACGGATATCTTTCGAACTTTTTAATATTTCGTTGTAAAAACACTCACGTATAACAATTTTCCTTATTGCTATCGTTAAATATACAATAGAAGACACAACACACACACTATACGTTAGAAAATATCTTTTAATTACTTGAAATCAATGGAACGACAAAACTCACTTGTGATTTCCACGACGGACGAAATGAAATGAACGCTGATTGGCTGAACATTTGCAATCTTGCATTTCGGACGTCACGTGACCACATGGAAATTCTTATATTTCACGCACACAAGCCTGTCGTCACACATACGTAACTCGTCTTTCTTCTTAACTAGGTTAGCCAAATTTGATATGATAATTTCTTTATTAAATAAATCAAAAGTCAATTCTACTTTCTTATCAAGTATACACGTCTCCTGTAAATATTCTAAAAATAATGAATAAAATGAAAACAATATAGACTAAAAACTTTGTCGTATCGCAGAAAAGAAAGCAATCGTATAAAAGAGAATTGTACTTAATAAAGAATGAATTTCCTAGTATTCAAATGTCTTTTTATTAGTGCTCGAGGAAAATGAGATATTTTTATTACTTTTATTTAACGTATTATAATATGTCTGGTATAATCACATGCAATGATTGGTAGATTATAAAATCTATTAGTTACTGATATTAACACTTGCATAATTATCTCCTCATTGATTAATCACTATTTGCTGCTATCAAAATCGCTTTATAGCTAATTGATTCTACTCTCCCTTTAAAAGTATTAATACTTTACTTTTAATATTCAAATATATTTTGTTCAAACCATTATTTACGTAAACCAACCACCAAACATTTTTCCTCTCTTGCATTCTTGAGCAACATTACAAGGCAAGCGGCTTAAATACCGGCGATTATCACAATACAAAATGATACATTACTTTTCTTTTTGTTAATAATTAAATAATTAAAATAGACCCCAATTAATGCCCTACTTTTAATAAGATTTTTGATCGTGATCAAAGTTATTATAAAATATAAACTTGATGTCTGACTTAAGTAGCCGATTTGTACATGTAATTTTTTTCGAACGAACATTAACAATATTATGACTTTTTCGTGACGAGTCTAATACAGCTCCGCAATACGTACGGAAGCTTAAATAATAGAACAATTCAAAAGTAGACAATAAGGAGTAACCTAAAAACAATCCAGCTATACCACCAAAACTGACCACCAAGTCCATATAACCAAAACGAACTTCTCTACGAAATAACATGTTAGGCCAGTTTAAAGTAATTTTGGTCGGTGATAAATTGAGCGTATCGTTCACGAAGCCCTCTTTCGTTCCCAATAATCGATATACTGTAAAATTACATGGTAATATGCACTTACAATCTATGTAATTGTCATATACCTTCGTTAAACAAGAATATTCGTCGAGCGAACATTCTTTGACTCCTTTCTTAATCAAAAACCATGGTAAACAATTGCATTTTTTCGATATATCCTTAATTCGGCAACGCAATTGACAATTATTGTAAGACCATTGCTTTCTGCGGTAATGGCATTGTCTTTGAAAATCCGATAACATTTGGAAATCCGGAGTTACGTAAGTCTGAAATACGTCAAGCTGCATAAATGAAGGTTTTCTAAGCTTGATGTGAGGCATAATGTTACGACTAGGTCCTATGTCGAACTTGTCTGCTACATAAAGTCTAGAAGAAGAAAAAAAAGACAAATAAAAAAACATAATCGCATTAAGAACATGAAAATATTTCTGTAAACGAAGGATATACGTCACTTTAGTGGAAACAAGAGAGATTTCACATGAAATTCAAATGGCATATCTTCGTGCACTATGAGCTTAGAGAAATTAAATTTGCAACATACTCCAGCAGGTGTGACAATCTTTTTAAAATCCTTTCCCCGACTATGTCTCTTATTTCTGAAAAAGAAAAGTAAGAAAAAGTCAATCGATTGTGAAGGAAAAATAAATAAAAGCCAATGTTTAAAAGTGTTACTTGACTTACGTGAAAATAGCATTATTTAATATAGAATCGCATCGAGGTGTCAATCGTTGAAAGACATTGCGGAAATTTGTCATACCGGACAAGGTTTCTTTCGTTTCATCGTTTATCTTTTCGTTCCACATCCATTCGTATATTTGGACATAATACTTTTTTTCAAGCTATGGACGAAGAACTTAGTCAATAATAATATATTCCTAGAACGACAAGCGATCACAAATATCGCGATATCAAAATTTCCTACATTATTAATACCAGACAAATTTAATTGATTTCCTTCAAAACAGAGAAATATTTGTGGGAATGATATTTTCGCTTCGTCCACGTGGTCATCTAATTCAGTTAAAGTTGGATTATTTTGGAACTTATCCCAAATGATCTTAATCGTGATGATAGTTGCGACGATCGACGCTATCGTTAACAAAAACCATAGTCCTCTAAAAAGGAGACAAATAATAAATGATTGATAAATCATGATTAATAATTATGATTTGTCAAAATTACCTCTCCAATTTTGGACGAGTAGGATCGGCAAAGTATGGTACACCATGTAAACTACTTTCTAAAAGATATTCCTTCGATCTGCGTTTGAAACTATTTCGCATATACGATAACGGAGGTAAATAATTGTACTTCATGTTGTTATTCGAAAAGCCTTCTTAAAAGCAATCACTTTCATTTCTTCTTTCGCGAAATCGAAGAAGAGTATTACCCGTTACTCCTGTTACTGCTATCCTTTTATTCTTTGGATTAATGGTCTAATAGGAGTGTGTAAAAAATCGATTTGTAGGCTGAAAAGCGCATGCGACGCGTAAGAATACATAACTAGCTTATCTCGCATAGCACGGATAAATCAGAATTTCTATGTATTAGTAAAGTTGTTATTCTATACTCTAACAAGGTGCCGCATATTGCACATACCTACCGACCGATACATGATTTATATACATATGCATATAGTACGCCTTCTGTTTCTCGTGACCTGTTTCCACCCATTTTGACAAAAGTACCTTGCTAATTTTTCCATATTCTCTAATAGGTAATCCCCAAATGGCATCGATTAAACGAATCAAACAGCAAACTATTATATTTGCCTTACGAAAAACGACGATCAATAATGCAAATCGAGATAAACGAAACTGTAAATCTCTTTAACAGTGTTATGCGATTGCAATAAATATTTAAACGTATTGTTTCTACGATTATGCAAGAATATAAGGTAGGAATTATTTCATTTATATACACAAATACATACATACATATTATTCAATTGTTAATAATTGAACGTTCACCGTTACATTAACAAAGTTATACATTCAATGAAGAAAAGTGTTCAAGCGTAAATATTGATCTCTTTATAGACGTCGTAATACGTCAGCATTGCTTCCATAATTGAAAATATGATTAAAAAAGAATTCTCGTCGAACAAATGCTATATTATATTTTCATTTGTACACGATTATTATAAAAGATGTCGCAAAACTACTTACAGAAATATGTCGTATTTATAATATATCGTATAAAATTCTTTTACTCTGGTGTACCTTTAAAGGGCTCTGTACGTACAACTCTTATCCTTTTCTTTCTCTCCCACTCTTCATCTCATCTTTTCGTCTCGAAAGTGCACAAGCAGCAGGAGCTTTTATACGTTCGCGGTCTCATATTTCGAGCTTCAATTTCGGCGCGATTTCGCTTCCTTTTCTATCCTTTTTCTCGCTCGAGAAAAGAAGTCATTTGTCGAGTCGCGAACAATCGAAATAAGCCACATTCTCAGCTTACGATTGGTAACCGAAAGCTTTCGAATGAACGCATGGAGGCGCGGTGATTTTTCAACAACTTTGACGTTGGACTTGTGAACCCTCATATATTGTACATCATTCCGATTGTTTGCAACTGTCAATTTGTCGAATTAATTATACGATAAAGTTATAACGAAACGAGACCCGGTAGAAAATGTAAAGAGGTTTAAATGCAGTCCGCGTTAAATGCACGATCGCGTGTTTATTCTAAACTCGTGGATTATTACGTATTCAGTTTAGGTGTCGCATCACGTTGATCGTACTCGAGTAGAGGATGTTTCTTGAGAAAGGAGTAGAGTGGGAAGCTTTAGCATAGCTGTTTAATCGTTTCCTTGTAAGCACGTGCGCACCCATGCGTATCCGTGTGCGAGAGAGGCTCGTCGAATGACAAGGAATCTACCGTAGAAGCGTAGAATTATGTTAGCTGAAACATCGGCTCGTAGAAGACGAAGATCTAGAACCGAAGAGAGCTTTATAATGTCTCATTGAGCAGAGCTCGGGAACCGAAGGGACGATCGCGTACCGAACTTGCCCTTGCATTATAGATTATTCTCGGTCGTGTGGTTACACGATCCTTACTGTTATACCTTATCCGATAGTCTCGTTGGGAATGCAACCTCGTCCAAGTCCTTTGTCTTTAAGACTACATTCTCCTTCTACATATATTAAGCTATATAATATTAAGCTATATATTAAGCTATATATTAAGCTATATATTAAGCTATATATTAAGCTATATATTAAGCTATATATTAAGCTCCTACCAAACTATTAACGCGATAACCCATTTATAATATACAAAATATAATTAGCTAACAGCTTCTTTTGCCAACTAATTCGGAAAAGTAAATATGGTCAATTCCTTGATTTAAATGTTAGTCGGAAACATTTGAAATTCTTTAGCAGATTTCTTATCTCGAAATTGAAGTTATAAAAGCAGGAACTTGATATCCATATAAACGAATAAACGAATAAAAGATGAAAGAATCTTCATTTTCTACTTCTCGCTGGAACGAGCACGTTCGCGTACCGTAATAGTTATCAAGGTAAAATACAATAGGATTTCATCGGAAACTACGGCCAAGTTTAGCCCGTGGGGTAAACTCTTCTCTGCTTATGCGTTACATCAAGGGAGAAAGATTACAGCGTAATCAAAGTTTTATTACTCTCTCTCTCTCTCTCTCTCTCTCTCTCTCTCTCTCTCCTTTCCTCTAGTTGTCTCTCCGAGTTCTCCTTTCAAAAAGATATGGAGAGAAAGGAAACATTTTAAGACCGCAAAATTACAAGAAAATAGCCGGAAATATCTGACTCTTAGGACGCAAGATAAAATCTTGAAGATTAATATGGTTAACTCTGTTTAAATAAAATACTCACCCCAATATGCCCTACTTTCGAATTTTACCGAGTTTACCTTTCGAAGAAGTAAATCTTTAGGAGGGGAGAAAAGATTAATGAATATGCACTTAAACTCCTTAAATGCGGAGAACCTTTCTTTCAAACTCGCACACGCGGATCATTTTTATATTCGACTATTTAAAGGTTTATTCCTAATACCTTGCGTACCTTCGTATGCACTGCGTGCAGTACCAATCGAGGTATGAACTAGAAAATATTTCATTTTTCTCGACAGGAAAGCAAATAACAAGAGCATAATATTACATAGGAAGTTATAGTCGGAAATTATATTTTAGCATTTTCCCTCTTACCGAACTAATTAAGAAGCTAAGCATATTCTGAGATACATCATCGCGTAGAATATATTCGGTAGGAACATGTACTTTCTTGCGACGCATGAACTACACGAGAAAGTAATAATCAAAGAGAATAAGAAAGATAAGACACACGATAAAACTTGGTAAAATGATTATTAAAAGGAAAATTGTTGATTTTGGAAAAAATGTCTTGACGGAAGGGAGAATGCAAAAGGCAAGAAGGAAAGAGAGAGCGAAAGAGAGATGAACGTTGAGAGAAGCTTTGAAACCCTTAAACTAATTACAAAGGGTATCGCCGTAACTTTGGAAAAAGGCAAGAACGAGACAACGCAAAAGACAAAGAAGAAAGATAACATATAGAAGGGAGGGAGAAGACTAAACCCTCAAAGGATGTCGAAAGTGCGAGCTGAAAGTAAAGGCTGTTGCTAAAGGGCCTTAGCAAAGGGACGAGGGTATACCGAGCGAAGGCTAATGTAAACGGAACGAGCTAAAGCGTGTATTACTTCCGGCCCTCGAAGGAACGCTGCTGGCAAAAGCCACGAACGGGTCCCAGAGGATGGATGCGTCCTCCGTTATATCTATATCTATGCATCTCGCTCGATGATAACTCTCTTTTACCTACCTAGATCGAACCTATCCTGCTATGTGATATTCGCCATCCGGTTATGCCAAGAGATTTATTATATACCCGTTATATATACCTTAGACACGACCTTATTTCATTAAAATCCAATTACAAAAGTCATTTTTTTTCTACAGCGTCTTTAGTTAGTTAGTTAGTATGTCAGAAATAGAAACTATTCTTTATGCATATACAGTGGAACCTCGGTTTCCTATGCACTTTCTTCTATTACATTATTTTAAGATAAAATTGATTGTGCTTTGCAGGAATCCAAATGGCGTCGATCATCACACGAGAAACGACACTGGGCTTTTACCTGCCAGCAGGGAAAAAAGTCGTTTTAGGAGTCTCACGTGGGATCAATACGACCCAACACATCAAAAATATCTCGAAATCGGTAAGTAAATTTAGATAGATAATAATTAATATCTTTTCCAACGATAGGTCTAACGAAAACGATAGGAATTGACGTATTACCTACGTATGTATATGACGCGATATTTGATGCTATGCACGCTCAGCTAATTTATGTACCTTTTCTCATGCGAACGAAATACCAAAGGACGATATCGGTTGGAAAAGGTGATGATAACGTTGCTGCCAATCTATGTATTTAACTTTGAATCGGTGGGAGAAATTCCTGTTACATCGAATTTACTCGAAGTCGGGCAACGATGAACTGCATAGCTAGTATGCTTCTATCCTACCATTTCGTTTCACTCATGAAAAAAACGGATTGTGGGTTGCGAGTTGCGCCAAGATCAGCGTCATACCCTAATGCTATTTTCCTTGGCGTTGGAAGATATATATTTTTTCCTCGAGACGTCGATCGAATGATTAATTAACGGTAGATCGGAGATATAGGTGGGTGGATAGGTAAGTACCATCTATTTCCTCGAAGAGAGGGCCCTTTTTCCGAGTTTTCGCAATCTGCTATCGGCCCTCGCGAGAGTGACACGTTCGACAGATTGCACGACGATCGTTTTCCCCTTAAAAGGAACGTCGAAGGGGGTGCTACCTATGGGAAACATCTTCTCCTTTCCTTTGCTCGTATACACGCAAGGAGATAGAGAACCCGGGACAGACCCGTCTCATTTCTTTCCACTTAAGAAGATATCTCGATCGACGCCATCTAACTTTCATCTTTTCTTACGATTCTTTTTTATTCTTTTCTAGATTAATGACAACCAGGGACAGAGCGTCGATCAAAATCCTATTGATTTCTCTCAATGAACAAGTTGTTTCTTTCTCCTGGGAAAATCGAAAATTATATTTTCCGAACATTTGCGATTATTTTTAAAGGAAAAAGTATTTTCTGAAAGTCTTCAAAGTTCGTCCTCCCATCATCGGCATCATAAAGCATCATCGGCAGATATTCGCGACAACTGTGGAGCTAAAGCTTCGATACTTTCAAGTCTACTTCAGTTATACACAACGTTGCACGCAAAGTGTAAAAGTTGAAGTTACACATAAACTCGGATAATCGATAAACCGCAGCGCCGATATCGACCCCACCCCCTTGTTTAACTACGAACAAAGTATTCCACGATAACGCGCTAATGCACTCGCTTTTTTATTACAAAGGAAAATTATTATTACGCAAAGTTAAAGTTCGACCGATCGTATGTAACTTTGTCAACTAGTACCATGTTGTATCTATCCTTTTTATAAGAAGAATTGCCTTAGCAAGGAGTAAGAGGATAGGCAGGTACGAGCGAATGGTCAACGGTAATGAAAGGATTCACTGGAAAGCTCGAATGCAATTGCGTTCTTGTATTTTCGAAAGATGCAAATTAATTCGAACGTGGAGTGCAGGCCGAACGAGTATCAGCAACGACACACCGTTTTCGGTGTTGCGCTTTATATGTTTCTCGTGACATGTGCTGCGGTCGACACGTTACAAACTTCCTCCTCCTTCGCAGTGGCTTTTGCGTCGAGTGATCCGAGAGGATAGGAGAACAACCGCAACGATGAACGCGATAATACAACACACGCATGCACCCGCACACGCATGCACCCGCACACGCATGCACACGCCTAGCGCGGCTGCATTCGATGTCAAACTTTGACGATTCCCATTGCAATCGACTATTCGTTTCGGTTTTCATTCGTTCGTTCATACGTTAATATAGTTATTAACATTTTGCTTTGTTTTTTAAGGAATCAAATTTGAAGCTAAGTCTTCGATTTACGATTGATCCCCGGCTTTTCTCCTTGATCAGTAATCCGTTTCGAGATAGCTTCGAATCGAAGTACAAAGCTCGCTCTTTCTTCCTCGCATCAACCAAAACCACGAATGTCGAGAGAGTGATGTACAACCGTTGCAAGCGTTCCATCTAAATTCCTTAGATAATCTACTTTCCAAAGTACTTATCATTGGATGAGAAGATTAGCAAGCAATATAACATATATATAAAATCCGTGAAACAACAAATATTTTCATATTATTCGTCGGGAAGCCCCGTTACTATCTGAAACGTCATTAATTAATAGACTTGTTTTAGAAAATATTCATAAAATTGCACTGGCGCGTTATCTTCGTTGTTGTTAATCTGACTGGAAAGGGTTTAATTAAAGGGGAAAAATGTTCTTTCTTTTTTGTCATAATGAATTTATATCCTACGACCGAGAAGGAATCGGAGACGCAAAAAAAGGATAGAAAAAAGTTACGTGGTAGTTGTTCCAAACTGACGGCTATAGTTTGACCAATTAAATCGCAGGAAGAGTCAAATAAAAGGAAAAAGGCTGGGTCGCAGTTTTTCGTGTGTAACCGTAAAGATTAAAGTTTAAAGTTATTTCTAATTAGGAAATTAGCTGGCATTCGAATCGTTAATTCGGGGCAGCTTGTTAGAGGACAACGTACATATTGTAATATTTAATAATTCAAAAGACGTTCCTCTCGTACCGTAGGACAGATCCCGCGCGTGTCATTGGTAAACGATATTCCGACTCATTTCTTTCCTTTATATAATTTGAATTTAATTGGAGAAACGCAGGAGAGAAAGTTTGCGTAGACACGGACGAAGGACGATACGCGAGGACTCCCTATTTTATCGCGATCAAGCCACCCAAAACGACCTTTTAAAATGAATCAGAACGGTCCTCAAGAGAATTTAATTACCAACACTTTTTTTTATCGCCCTTTTTCTATGTTTTAATAAACGAACGCGCCCCGTAATATTGCACCCTAACTATTCCCTAACTATTTTTTCCTTTATCTAGCCTAAAGATAATAATATTACATTCTTATTATTAGATGACATACTTTTGCATGTACCTTTTATTAACAATGAAATATCTGGATATTTTGCCTTTATTCATTTGCTACATATTTGCAAATATGACAAAATAATGAACGATTCCTGTAAAATTTATTTATCTCTTCGTTAAGAAATTGAAATATTTTCATAGATTTTGTTTTATTTTTATGAATCGATAATTCTTATTAAGACATCTCTCGTGCCACGAGCTTTCCATGTTGACATTCATAATTTTGATTGCAAGAACATTGGCAAGAACATTTCTTACCATGGGCACCTTCTGGGCACATCAAATTTACCTCGACTTTATCGGCATATTTCTCTGCATCATAGAAGACATCCTCCTTGACATTCTTCATTGTTAATTTTTCATCGGTATGCCCCTTGTTGTTGTCTTGACATCCAGCAGATTTAGGATAATCGCAAACTTGCAAAAGTTTATTGAAATGAAGTAGACCCTTCCGGTATTTCGGACACTCCATTTCGTATTTTTCCCCGTTGAAACATTTATAGAATTTGGAACAATTTGTCTCATGAGCAATGTGTACGGTATAGTTGAATGGATCTACTTCCGGACATTTTGTCGGAATTGGAATTATCGGCTTCTCGCCAGGATTATAAGCGTACACAGTGATCACACTGATCGTGAACACAATTATCAATTGGTAACTTGCTAAAACGGATTATAAAAGCGTTTAGAGATAAATAAGCATCTACGAGACAAAATATTATGGTACTCTTGTAAGAGTACATTCTTTTGAAAAATGATCCAAATATTCTATAGACATAAATATAATCTGTATCCTTTAATATGTTAAGATATTAAAATACAACTTACCCGCCATTCTAAGGAAACTTTGTTTTGTCCGAATGTCTGAACGTTGACTGATAAAATTGCTGAAAAAAAGAAGACTTTTATACTGATCGAAATCATTGTTATAAACAAGATTGCTTCTATAGATATATGTTATCGAATTTTTATCTATCGCAGCTTTCTTATCGGCAAATTTCTTTTCATTTTCGTTGAATTTGTAATAAAAACAAAAGGAAAACTTGACTCCTGTCAATAAAATTCTGAACAAATTATTACGAATTATAACGCAACACAAATGAACGACGCGTGTACGTAAATGAAAAATAATTTGTATCTCTTATTGAAATAGCAAAGAGAATAATATGAAATAGTACATACATATTTAAATGGCAAGTAAATATTAAGGAAATAAAAAAGGTTTCTTTAATCAAATCATCCTTCCTTCGTTTGCTTTAGACAATTCTGTCAATGAGTAACAAACTCGTCGAACAACAATATCAGCTTGTGGTTTATATTCAAGCGATTTCCTCTATTAAATTTTCCACAGCACCACAATCGATCGGTACACGTTAACGTCACGTTACGTTCGGCCTATGCTCCTTGATTAATAGTTCAAGTTGTCAACGACGTCGATTATCTCTCTTCAAATCTTGTTAGAAGATTAAACAAATTTTGTTGAAACAGTCAAACAAATATATAGGTATTACATTATTTATATTAAATATATCCTAGATGGACTTCCTGTATATTATAAATAATTCAGTCGAATGATATCGCACGGCAGTCTTGATGATTCATATTTGCGTATAATTTTCATAACGAAAACAGATTTATTATCTAGAATATTGCGAGTTATCAAGTAGCTTTTTACGATTAAATTATCATTCGCGGAAGTGAAAATTCAATTTTTATCGTTTAAAATATAACCCGGTGTCGTAATGCGATAAAATAATCTTCTTTGTTTTATAAATCATCAATTGCCATAATGCATACTTCGCTTATAATTAATCCGATAAGTACACTTTGCTTTTTCGTATATTTCTTCGATTAAATTGTATCGCAAAGCATACATCGAAAATTCAATAACGACCTTCGATTCTAATAAATCTCATGTTTGTCAAGTTTCGTTAAAGCTGCAAATTTGTCGTGAAAAATAATTCATTTGGATTTCATCGATAGGATTTGGAAATCCTAAAGGATAATTTCGATGAAATTACTCGAATTTGTTTGTTTAGGAATGAGGCCGAAAGTGAAAAATCATTATCGAGCTCATCAGCTCTCCGTTTGGCTAAGACTCGTACCGGAACTTCATCGCGCAGGAATGGAGGACGTTGATTCGAGGCACAATCTGTTCCGAGGACACGCCGATCCAAGCCTTTACGACGGTTTGGTCAGGCCCGATCCTTTGAGTAGGATCACCGAGGAATTTAAAAGAAAGAATTTAAGCACCGAACCACCGACCACAACCGATTACAGCATCACTACCTGCGTCAGTCTTATTCAAAGCACGAATCTTCAAAATATGCACAACGCCAGCACCGACACTTTGGCCAGTCTCGATGCAGCTGGGTAAAAAACCTATTGAATTTATCTATTACATTGTCCCATTAGTTCTTCGCATCAAAAAAATAGGAAGGAACTACTTAACCTAATTCTATTTAATAATAACCGCACACAGTACCGTATGCAGTCGGTATCAAAGACATTCGTATGAGATTTGTTTGTATGATATTTATTTTTCTTATTTAATAGAAAACATGGTCTATCATTTTGTAATTATCTCTTTCAGGTACGCCGCATATTCGACAGCATTGAGCGTGACGATAGCGATCGGCTGCAGTCTACTTATATTGAACGTTCTCATATTCGCCGGTGTCTATTATCAACGAGACAAGACGAGACTCGAGGTCAAGAGCCTGCAGCAGCAACAGATGTTGAATCAACAGTGTGGCCCGCGCGGTTTCACCGAGTTGAAACAACCACCTTCGTCGCATTCGCATTTCCCTGGTAGCGGTCAAGTTATCGTCGACGTTGAAAATGAAATGCTAAGAAGGTCAATCGAAAAATTTCATTTGAGATTTCATTGAGATAACCAAATGACCTAATATTTTATTTTCCCTTTAGAAACGTGATGAAAGGACCTCCGAACGAGCCTAACACTTTACAAGGCACACACACCCTGCCACATCAACATCATTACCAAAAGCAACATCAGCAACAACACGCCACGCTTCCTCGTGCTTCGGTAATGCAGGACATAAATGCGCAAACTCAAGTAAGCGAAAGAACCATTAGAATATTAGCGAGCACATTAGCTAATAACGCGAATAAATAATATTGAAAGGTTGACGAAATCTATGTTTCTCCTTGGTTTCCTTGTTTTTTCAGGGACCACCGAACGGATCTATACACCTGACAGTACCGCGTGCTCCACCACCACCCCGTGCGAAGAGTCCTCCAGAAAACCAACCCCTTTTGCAAAGTACAACCGTCTCGAGTCGCGTCTCGCAAGCAACGATGAGCGAAATGCGAGTCTGATGCTTAGACCCCCCTCCGAAGCCGGTCGTCCCGGACGTCCTAACGGCGTCGACCTTGCTCTAAGACTTCTCGTCTTGCTAATCAAAAAATAGACGAGGAGATGGGAGGGGGGGAGAAAGAAGCAACCACTTTACGTACTTTCGCGCCCTACGCGTCATGCGTAAAGAAATAGGAATTTTATTCATATAATTGGAAGGAAAACTAATCTGCGACATCATCAGCGATTTCGTTATTCGACATCGAACTTATCGATTTAACTTATCATCGATCGCTTACTTGGACGAAAGGACAAACAATCAAACTTACAATTAGCCTAAATCATCTCTTCAAAATCTAAATATATATATCTCTCTCTCTGTATAGATGCAAGCTGTTGCATCAATAATATTTCGAATTTGCTTAAACTTTGCAAATGGAATGATTCCGAGAGAGAGGAGGAAATATACATTTTTCATTGTTTTCTATTCTACAGAGGAAAATGCAAAAACAATCTCCCAAGCTCTGACACACATACACGAATATAGATATAAATATATAGAGTCCGTCACACGCATCCTCAGTGGCAGATTAAACTAATCCTAATTATCCTAAGCGGATTACACGAAAATGATGTTTTTCTAATAAGTTTATTTTCTATGTTAAATCACTTTATACCTAATTAGTACCCAAAATTTGTATCGCTTGGGATCCCGTCCGCTCCCCCTCCTCCCGCCCCACTTGACTTGATTCGCCACTGCGCATCCTCCAATCGAGAATAGATTGTTTTTGTTCTAAATCTTTTTCTAAATCTTAATTCTTTCGCATTGGAAATAAGTTGAGAATTAAAATCTATCTTAAGATACGTATGTACTGTCTTAAACAGGATATATACCGTGTAGGTATCAACAACACACGATAGAAGATAGAGAACAATTTTCAAAGGCGTATGAACGATCAAAAAATACCTTTCCTCTTCGGTAATTAAAAAAACAGAGAAAAGAGATCAAAGTAAACGCGAAAAAATTCGCATATAAATGACTTACCCATACCACGATGTTAGATGTTCTTTGTAAATACATAACGTAACACTTTATACCGTAAACCCGCCAAAGTTTGCTACTTTCTAAGAAGACGAAGACGAAAATGAAGACGAAGACGAAAATGAAGACGAAGAAGGAGAAGAAGGAGAAGAAGGAGCGAAGGAAAAACTTGAAAGCGTATCGTTTTTTCGTTCGTATTCCGTTTCTACATTAAGAAAGATACTGTGCATGTGCGCGTGTGAGTGTG
This sequence comes from Polistes canadensis, assembly GCF_001313835.1. Lineage (NCBI taxonomy): Eukaryota > Metazoa > Arthropoda > Insecta > Hymenoptera > Vespidae > Polistes > Polistes canadensis. Next base: position 115,960 of record NW_014569758.1, on the reverse strand, counting down.
CGAGTAATAAACTAGGAGAGAGAGAGAGAGAGAAAAGGGCTTTGTACATCTACAATGATTCTCCTCGTGGCTATTAGACGATCCTTCAAAGTCACAAGCAAAAGCTTGTCTACTCGATTATTTATCTCCTATCGCGAACACATCAATGATTTATACGGGAAGTGACACTCCGAAGCGCGATGCCTATGATTTATTACAGCGTCTGCGCGTGTTTTACCAAAATACCGCTCTGTTAAGATTGTATCTATTTTATATTTACAGACCTTGCTGCACACCCGACTTGACCATCGAAAAATCGATAATTTATAAATGTTGGATCGTCAAAAAATCATTTTACGTATTATTAGGGTGTACAAAGCTGTCGTGGATGCATCGTTGCAATTCATCGGGAAACGAATGATTGTTACCATCTTATATTTCATTTTCTATCGTAAACGAACACTTGCTCTTAATTCTATGTAAATATATTTCCTCGTAAAAATACTTTAAATACTGCCATATTAACTGCTGCCAGATTTGAATCATTTACAATTGATTGTATTCAAAAATAAAGCTTTTTCGAAAGGCTACAAAAATCTATGACCACGTAAAGGCGTGAACGTCGATACCACCACCTATGTACTATGCATAGATATCGCTGAAATATTGATACATATCGATAAGTAAATCAATATTATATGGTAAAGAAATAAGTTCATTTTTAATGTTAATACAATATGGGAAAATTCACATTAATTGTATATTAAATATATAAATATATATTTATGAGATACATGTATGACAAAGTTGTCATTTTCATGATTATTTCAATTCGTATTATTAAAAAGATTAATTAACAACCGTATCGAAAAAATATTGGAATTTTTTCTTTCTACTGCCTCGTAGGCGCATCATACGGTATCGATATCAACGCCAATACGCGAGTACATAAGTTTTGGTTGGATTTATTTTAAATTCACTTGGAGTAACGATCGATGCAAAATGAGAATGAACGGCCAGCTGTTTATCTCGCACCGTATATGTATGTATATGCTATTCGTGAATTTTTTGTAAAAATATGATTATACATATAAACATAAGATTAAAGGATAAGGATAAGAATCCGTTACGCGTATTACACTGCCAAGACACCGAAAGAAAAATTTAAGGGGATAATATAAACAATCAAAAGATTCGAGAAAAGTGTTGTAAAAGGCGACTGATCGAAATGTGTATGAAAAACTATCGAATGTAGACTTACCTAATAAAAGCCGAATCAAAACTTTTGTACATAAACTTATCGACAAAAAATAAGAGGAAGAAAAAAGACACAAAATTACAAAAAATATTAATAAGACAAAATCAAAAATATGTATAATACGTATAATACGTGTTTTTCGATAAGACATAAGAGAAGAAAACTAAGGAGAGACTTGTTAGCGAATAATCGTGCTACTTCGTAAACGAAAATACTTGGATACTTTTTGCGGAATGAAAAAGAAAAGCATAAAAAAAAGCATAGAAATCTTTCGTGGAAGAAAGAGGGCTGGGGGCCACGAGTGCGATTACGCGATATCATCAAGTATGGACAATCTAACTATATTCAAAAAATACAAAAGTAAAAGAAAAGGAAAAGAATAAAGATTTAAAAACGCTGGATATAGTATTCGTTATAAAGGAATGCGGAAAGGCATTACTCGGGAGAGTTTACGATGTTAAGAAATTTAAATAACATATATTATATATATATATATATATATATATATGCATATGTATATATATATATATGTACATATACATATGAATATATACAGAAATACACATATGTGCAGCCACACAATACACGCACTTACACTTACGCAGAGACACATGCGCGAACATTTATACACGATACATATTGTAATGAATTTATTATGACGGATATAATTATATTTATGTGACCTTTAGCTGACCTCGCGCTCTATTAGAAAGATACTTTAAATATACCTTCCGGTTGAGAGCGAGGCTGCCTGTTACGTTTAATGTTTTTGTTGTCAAATTGTAAATATATAAACGAAATACATGGAGAAATTAATTGTACCTTTAATCCGATCTCATTTCACTCGGAAATCTTCTTAATCATTTTCCTACTGCCATACCATTTAATTTAATAAAATATGAGAAGGAAACGTCGAAATCAATGTCGCTTATCTCTAAATATCGTTAAGCAAATAATTTTACAGGACACTGCATTACCTGTTTAAGATATTAATCCTTTGCACTCGCAAAAAGGTATCGAGTGCAAAGGGTTAACTTATTGTTAATTAACTCAAAATTAAAATATTCATTCGATTGGATTCTAGTCAGTTTTCCATACACATTTTGTTCTATATATATTTTACTAATATAATACCTACTGATTGTTGCAATTGACTGCAAAAACTAGTGCAGCTAATCTGCATAACAGCCAGTCGATTTTCGTGTCCTTGCAATGCCATCTTAAAACGCTGTCGGGATGCCATTAATACGCTAGTAGAACTCCATTGATACACTAGTGGAGCATCATTGATATGCTAGTGGAACTCCATTGATACGCTAGTGGAGCTCCATTGATATGCTAGTGGAACGCCATTGATACGTAGGTGGAGCATCATCGTTGGACTTCATTGAAATGTATTCTAATAGCTCCTGAAAAGAAAAAATACTTTTCATACTTTTTTTCATACTTACACGGAATAGCGTTGGGCGAATGAGCAGCAAGAATCATTCAGATATTCAACTTTTTCGAATGTTTGATTCTCGAAACGCATTCTACACATATTTATTTTCAATTTGTTCATTTTTTCACTTACCTATAAAAATCGTTAAAAGGGACGCATATAAGTATTGCAACAACTATCATTTTTTGTAATAATTACAGTGGTTGTATTAAAGTTTCGTTTGTAAATGCAAGTAAAATATTAACATAATTAAGTAAGAAAACAATATAGATTTAGAGACGTGGCAATGTTTAACATGTATAAGATAAGGTACTCAATATCTTTCACAATGCGAGATATCTGGACAAGAAATATTAAATATTTAATCATTTACAACATAATAATTTAAGATAAAGGTACTATGCACAGACATATTCACGTTTTTGTTATGAATACTGTATTTGATGGAAATAAAATCGTGTCTATCAAAGGAATATTTACTGCAAGTATACCAATATTTGTCTTAGGAAAAGGGACCAAGTATGTATAATCGGCTGGTGGATAACCCATGTCTTCCATTATTTTCAGAAAATCCTGCAATTATTTATAAGTATTATATTAAATTACATAGTAATATAATAAGTATATATCTCATAATATAATTTAAAGAAGATGGTAAAACATTTAACACTTACTTCGATAGTATTAGTAGCACGCATGGATAGTGTTTCCTTGTCACCAGTTGGCAGTCGTAAACATAATCGTAAAAGCGGTTTGTCATTATCTATAAATAAAAAGAGAAGTAAATATACGTATGATAGTAACAACTGTTACAATTTAATTACAAATGTTTACGAAAATGTGTATTAATACGGACCATACTGTAGCATAGCCAAATATAATGGCATATAATGTGTGTGTGTGTGTGTGTATATATATATATAATTTTGGAATTTTCGTTTACTAACCAGTATCTATATTGGTTTTGTCATCTTGCATCTTGCATACCACTGCTTCTTTCTAGTCACATAAAAATAGAAACAATTTATTTATTTCGTTAAAATAAAAAACACGATCAAAGAAATACTTGCAAGCATTAGTATTAGTATAAAATTAAGTTTTTTACCCTATCAGGAGATTCAATCTTTTGATCTGTATTGTCGAGTCGTTTTCTCTTTCTCAAAATACATGAACTATTGTTCGAAATATTTATATTACTATTATGTTGACTATCCAGTTGTTTACATGTAGCATCTGTAAAATATAAAACTTAAAATTAATGCATTTGATAAAGAAGAATAACGTCAGAAAGTACTAACCAGAATCTCTATTGAATGCTACATTTCTTATACTTTGACTGCACGAAGCGTAATCCTAATAAAGAAAATATAAAATAACATTAATATACAATTTTTAATAAAAGTCATACAAATGGCATAAACGTAATAATGTTCTATTGGTATACAGACACTTTTTGATGTCTCTGACAATTGACTCCTTTTTTCGAGTAATGACAAGTTATTAGATTTATGACTGATTACATCATTGGAAGCACCTTCCGGTGATGCGTGAATACTTAAAATGTCATTCAGATCGGATATCAAGCTGTCTGTAGTAATGTGATTATATTTTCTTATACATTCTCCTGTTCTAGGATCTATTACAGCTAGATACGGATAATCAATAACTTTATAAAAATCTATGTAATTCTTTCCATCCTTAGTATTTGATAAAACCTATTGAAAAAGCCGATAAGATTGAAAATAAGATAAATGGCTTATTTTCAAATAAAATAATGATAACTATTATCAATCGCTGTATMCCTGCCACAAAACAAAATGATCCTTAACAATTTCTTGAATTTGTTCATTAGACCACACATCTCTGTTAAGAACTTGACAAACAAACTCCTGAGAATCCTGAACGTTGACTAGTAACCAACGATTTAAAGATTTCGCATGCTCCCTTGCATCCACAAATGTACCAAGGAATAAAATATTTTTCGGAGGTCTAAACAAATCTTCTAAACGTTTCAATTTAGGTTGAGAGCTCTCTTTTACACCGGAAACTCTTAAGGTCATTTCTTCTTCTTGTCGTTCTGTAAGTAACGAGCGAAAAAATATTTATCTTTTATTTAACTAGATTTATAATGTAATTTATAATTAAACAAAAAACATTATTTACTCATGATTGTAATCGATAAATATAGATATAGATCAGAAAATATAATACATACGTGTTTCAAGAGCAAAATCTCTAAATCTATCAAAAGCATTAGGCAACCTTGGAATAGAAAACATTGGTTCGGAATCAACCAATATTTCTTGTCTAGGTAATATAGGAGGCCGTACTTCTGGCTCAGAATCTACTGTTTCAACTTGAGACATTTGTCCTTCTTCAAACATCAAAGTTACTGCCATTTCTACATTTCCATCCGCTAATGATAAATATTGGCACGCTGTAGCTTCATTTTTTCCTAAAGAAACGAAAAGAAAATTATTATAACATTGCCAATTGAAGCACAATATCTTAATAGATTTTTAATAACTTTAATTGTGTAATATGTAAAATATTTGTAAAATGTAATATAATAATGTTAAGAAATGAGAAAGGTAAATGTTTGTATTTATTTGTTGAAAAGTAAATAATGAAAGCATAAAAATGAGAAAATAATAGAAGCTTATAGAACCTTACCAGTTATTTCCATAAATTTATCGACAAGTTCTTGATCCATTTCAAGTTAAATCAAATTCGTGGTCTTTTGACTGAGAAAATGTAGTAATAACAAGCAATATTAGCTTATTTTCTTCGAGTCGCTTTTATTTCTATACCGGTAATATGTAGATGATTCTAAATTTTGTAATATGTCATATGTATACAGTCGAATAATAGATATGTACATACAAATAATGGTATATACAAGCAGCAGCTTCCTTCTCAACAGAGTAGTTATATTTTTTGTTTCACTAGCAATAAGTTGGTAGCATTGTTGGTGCATGTGCAATCGTAAAACGCATCAAGCAAATTCAAATTTAATGTTTTTGTTTAGTAGAAATATATACAACAAGTTTATATATTATCTTTTTTTTGTTTATATTCGTATATATATATATATATATATATATATATATATATCTACTAATAATTCCAATATATAAATATTAATTAATACATTAATGTTATAGCAAATATTAAAGATGAATATATAAGTTACAAGATTGCAGAATATATTAATGTATATAAAATAAGATATAAAGTAATATAAGTAAAAGAATATAAGGTAATTTACTTGCAAGATATATTTGCAATAGTATACTATATTATTAAAACTAACTCTAATTTTGCAGATAGATCAAATATTCGATTTAAATTTAAGTCTATATAAGACTAACCACCAACCCAGTAAAACCCAGTATGTCGTAAATATCAAAACAATAGACAATAAGAATCACACACAGCACCCAACACCAAAATATTTTTCTATTAAACCCATTAAAGTTTGCTTTTATTATTACTACCCAAAAACTTGCATATATGTGGCGCTACTCTTTCTGGATAATTATTATGGACATCATGATTCCCATTAACATAAATTATATTAGAAGTGTTATTATAATTCCTTAATTGATTTAAAATATATGTTTGCCATTTGTACATATCTAATGAAGAACTTGATAAAATAATTAAACATGGAGTTGAAATTTTTTTAATACACGTTAATAATTGATCTATGTCAAAGAAAGGTACTACAAATCTCTTTAATCTAATGTCACGATTATATTTATATAGATCATTGATTTGTGTTAAACCTCTTTCAAATAATGCTTCTGCAGCTTCTGCATTTAATGCTGAAAATCTTGTATATTTCAAAGCATATAACACTTCCTCTTTGGTATATAACCGAGGTATTTTATTCTCATCAGCTTTAATAGCAATATCGCAAACTTCTTGTAAACTAGAAATAAGATCTTCGTGTAATGTTGGCATTGGCATTAGAGAATCCAATAATATCAATTTTTCAATTCTTTTCGGATAGAGAATAGAAAACATTGTACCTATATGACTACCAAAACTATGACCCATATAAATGCAAGTATTCCATTGTAATGCATTTAATACATGATGTATAGTCAATACATAACTAAAGTAATTAAGTGGTACACCCAAATCAAAATGCGATGAAAATCCATGCCCTGGTAAGTCTATACACACTATATAACAATCCTTTGGAAGAAATTTAATAATTCTGTTGAATGTACCAGCATTATCTAAAATTCCGTGTACTGCTAGAATTCTTCTATCGGTTGAAAGACCCCACACTTTAGCAGCGATATGTCCCCAAGGTACGGATAACTTTAATTCTTCAAATTGTTGATTTCTTTCCATCATTGGACGATTGATATCTTCTGCCTTGTTAGTTAAACTGCAATTTCTACAAATTAAATAATGTATTGAGCAAAAATTCAATACAAATGAAAAAGTACAAAAGAGTATTTATAAAGAGGCTAATTTTTTCATATACACACGTTTAAAGAAAATATGCACGTATATAAACATTATATTACGTAAAAAAAAGTTAGATAGGAAAGCATGAGAAAGCAAATTTACTCAAGAAATAACAGTGCATAGCTTCCAGTGCTTTTTTTTAATGTGATATATCGTATCAATAAAAAATATATAAGATTTAAGTTTTTATTAACAATACAAATTATTTTTCACTGTACGAATAAAGTTTAAAGTATTGTATAGATATTAACCTTTATAGTTATTAAACTAAAGAGCAGATTTCCGTAGTATAAATACGTATATAATATATATATATATAGTGTAATGTAATTATATGATAATTAATGATAATTTATAAAAAAAATTATACTTTTATTTTCTATATATCATTAAGTGTATATGCATATAGATATGTACTTATATAACATACATAATATTTAAAAAACCTCTGTATGTATAATAACGTAAATTGATACGCACATATATGTATTAAAATGAATTGCAATAAATGTATATATATATGTATACTCATCTCGAGACGAGTAACGAAATTCCTCCTAAAAAAATAAGATAGTATTTTTTCATGTCGTTTTTATCCCTTTAACATTAATTAATGCAATTTCCTGTTGTTTAGTATTACAAGTATTAGTAAATATCTAACATAAATAGTATCTAATAATTAGATGCAGATATATTACTATAATAGTGAAAAGAAATTTGAAAATAATGGCGAATTGATTGGAAACGTATCGTCTAGTTATATTTTCCTAAAGATTGTCAGCACTGAAAATGAAGATAGTGAAGCGAGTAGTATTGAAGCGAATGCCTACCGCCTAATGTTTTGCCCTATTGTTCACAATGTCGCGGAAAATGAATAGGTTTTAAGTGACTCTAAATAGACTAGCCGTGTTTTTCATGAATGGTGTATTATACATCAATCGAGATGGAACAGATACTATGTAAGAAACATAAAGAACGGTAATACCGGTTAAAAGCATTGACAGATTTAACGAAGAACGCTTTGTCATGGACATGCAAGCTTCGAATGGTTCGTATGTGTTTTTCAAATATATTAAGTACTTTTGATCATCGTCATTAGATATTTAATAATCATTTTATTCAGGATAGAACAATGATGATAATAGGCGTCAAATACGTATTATCTAATTTTAAGTCCAATAAACTGTGAATTAAGGTTAAATAACATTTCACATATATTTATAGCGGCATATTAAAATACACACATTGTATTTCCATTTGATTTGAAATTTCGTCTAATTCGTGTTATTAAATGTGCATGATTATATCGATAATTTGATATATCCTGTAGTATAAGAAAAATTATATGCTATATATTAAATATTAAGTAAATAAAGTAAATATATATATATATATATATATATATATATATATATAGTAATGCGCTTAGGTCCGTTTCGTTTATCTGAATTTCGTTAGATTTACTTAAAAGTAAACGTTTAAATAATGATGCAAATATAAGAATGGATGTTTGTATGATTACAGTTTATGCATCCATCTCTGCAATGCCAGAATTAGGGATGGTATGGATGGGGGACATGATGGTACACGGAGAACCTACACACGAGCTAATGTTAGACCCTCGTCAAAGCGAAAGTCCATTTTTTTCTCATGGTTCGCATGCTTACGAAGATCTTCGGAGTCATCAAATTGCTCCTACAGCGATGGTACGATATTTAGCACCTCAATATCCCAATGAGTGTTCAGAACCGGATGAAACTATGGAAACTATGGATACGCAAGAGATGCAACAAGTAAGTCGTCCATTTTTTAATAATAATATAGATTTAAAGGATAACTTGGTAGTTGTGCAATTATAAATTTATATTTAGGAATATGACTCGCAATCGGAAAGACAAGAAATGAGTGAATATTTAACATTAGAAGATTATATGGCTGACGATGATAGAGAACAGGTAGTAAGTAATGCAGCAACTCAAACTACTCATGATGGCTCACCGTTGTTACGAAATCGGAAAATAAAGCCTATAAAACATCCTGGGCTTATTTTAAAGACACCAATTGCCTATCAACCGCATACCGATTTAAACTTCATTCCTATTCGTAAAGATGGCATAGGTAATTCTAAAACGATATCATTTATATTTAATCCTGTATTATTAAATATGCATTAAACAATCCTTTTTTTTTCCTTATTTAGCTGTTTGTGAAAAATGTGGTGCTATTGGAGTTAAACATGCATTTTATACAAAAGAGCGAAGATTTTGTAGTAGAGCATGCGCACGTTCTTCGGAACATACTGCTTCTACTGCAGATTCAACGTATAGCCCATCGTATCCCATAGAACCAACAACAGCTATGAATGCAAAGTCTCCTACTGATACAAAATCTGCTAAAGATGTAAGAATATTTCTTAGAGATTTTGAATATTTCTTAAAGACGGTTTTAGCTGTCTCATCATTTCCTTCAAATTCGATGCAACACGTAATATTGTGCTCTTTTCTTCAGTTCAGTTATGACATTTATAGTTTGTTATAATTTTCTCAATACATTGTAATTAGCTTTAATATGTATGCCCTGATATGTAATATAGAGAAACATTACTCAATTAACAATTTTTCTTAGGTAATAAAAAAAGAAATAGAGTTGAGCGAACCTATCAAAGAAGATGAAGAAAAAGTTATAGCGGAACCTGTAATGCCTGAAGATTTACCAGTAAGAAGGAAGAGAACTGCAGAAATGGCAGGCTCCTATGATTGGACCCCGCATTTAGTTGAACCTGGATTTTGTGCTGCACCAGTTTCTTGTTTTAAACACGTAAGCCTTTTATTCCACAACTATAAATGTTTGAAGTTTAAGTGCACAACAGCTTACGATCAACAAGTAATATATTAAAAATTTGTATTGATACATAGGCACCCATATCCGAAATATGGGACAACATAACAGTGGGTATGAAAGTCGAAGTTGAAAATACTGACTGCGACGAAGTATGCGAAGCTTTTCCAGACTCTTTTTGGGTTGCTACTGTATTACGCATATCTGGATATAGAGCTCTATTGAGGTATGAAGGATTTGGCCATAATGCAGAGAAAGATTTTTGGGTATCACTTTGTTCTAACGATATTCACCCTGTTGGTTGGTGTGCCACAATTGGGAAACCGCTTATACCACCAAACAGTAAGTACTTTACGATTATTTATATGTTTTATATATTTTATATATTGTATATAAAATAGTAGCATTAACATTAGATATATCATACAATTTAATTTTATATGTGTTTTCACAGCTATCGCTAATAAGTACAAAGATTGGAAGGACTTTTTAAGAAGAAGGTTAACCGGTGCAAGAACATTAACAACTAATTTCTATAATAAAGTTAATGACAGTATGAAATCTCGGTTTAGATGCGGGCTTCATTTAGAAGTAGTAGATAAAAACAGAATTTCTCAAGTTAAAGTAGCTACAATACAAAAAATTGTTGGTAAGCGATTGCACGTAAGATATTATGATTCACCACCCGAAGATAATGGTTTCTGGTGTCACGAAGACTCTCCTCTTATACATCCTGTTGGTTGGGCAAAGAGAGTAGGACAAACGTTAGATGCATATCCTGAATATTTAGAACGCATTTCTAAAGCAAAACTGTGTGAAGATGATGCTACAGATGGTCTTTTTCATGTGCCAAAGAATCATCATCTCCACCTAGGATATACTTTTAGAGAAGGAATGAAAATAGAAGCTATCGATCCTCTTAATCTTTCTGCTATCTGTGCAGCCACAGTTATGCAAGTTCTAAAAGAAGATTATATTATGATTCGTATTGATAGTTATGACGAAGATGCTAGTGGTGCCGATTGGTTTTGCTATCATTCATGTTCTCCCTGTATCTTTCCTATTGGATTTTGTTCTCAGCATGGCCTACCGCTTACACCGCCAAAAGGTTATGATTCAACCACCTTTACGTGGGACGCATACTTGATAGAAACAAACACTGTACCAGCCCCTGTACAATTATTTAACAGGGTAACTATAATAGTATAGTTGGAAGTTTGATTTAAATTGAAGTATTTGATTAAATAATATGAATGTTATATATTTATATATTATATAGGAAATACCCCAACATGGATTCATCGAAGGTATGAGACTGGAAGCTGCCGATTTGATGGATCCTAGATTAGTATGCGTTGCTACTATCACCAGAGTGATCGGTCGATTGTTGAGGGTACATTTTGATGGTTGGGAAGATGAATATGATCAGTGGTTAGATTGTCAGAGTCCAGATATTTATCCAGTTGGTTGGTGCGATCTTGTAGATCATAAATTAGAGGGGCCCCGTGTACTCGTTAAAAACACTAGTCCTACTGGTATTTATTTATATATAAGCACAAATATTAATATTTATTTGTTCTTTATTTATATATATAATTCTAATATTTATATACTATATAATCCTTTTTCTAGTAAAATCACCAAGAGGCCTTAAACGTAAATCTAAGAAAAAAGTAAAAAAAGGAAGCAAGGTATTTTGCGCAAAAAATATTCTACCTCGTCATAGTGAACGTATTAGTATGGCACGTGAACGTGAACGAGAATTAGAACCGGCACAAGGAACAAAAATTGAACGAGAACGCGATCTTGAGGGTTTACCGGAACAAGGAAGTAGAGAACCAGAACCGGCAGAAGAACCTGCTGGCCCTGATCAAACTTTACCTAGTCCAACGAGTGGACAAGGTCAAGCATTGAGCGATATGCAAAGTGATGTGCAAAGCCCTCCACCACCCAAAGAAAGAATCGCGACATCGTACATCAATGTAATTTAAGTTTCTATTATTAGATTTTTCTATAGGGGGACAAAAAAACATTATTAAGTAAAAATCTAATTGAGAAATTTATCATTTTAGGTAACTTCAGGAAATACAAAATATATTCCAAGGTTAGCTGACGTTGTTCCAAAAGGTTCAGATTGTGGTGATTTGGTGCCATCTGAATGGAATGTTTTTGATGTTGCTCAATTTCTCCGTGTCAATGATTGTGCAACGTACTGTGACAATTTTAGCAAACGCAAAATTGATGGGAATACTTTGCTAACTCTAACAAAGGACCAAATAATAGACCTAACGGGTTTCAAAGTTGGACCTTCCTTAAAAATTTATGATCTTATTCAGCAATTAAAAATCAAAGTAAATCCAGCTCAGGAAAGATTGAAACTAGGACTAAAAAAATTATTATAACATACTTAGTATATAGCTGATATTATGAATAAGTTTCAACTGAAAAATAGATTAAACATGGATTTACAGGTAAGGCATGTGGATACGTTTAAGTCATCACATGTTGCATCTAAGTTGCACTCCGTTTAATATCCTTCTGACAGTAATTTGTTTGGGCAAGTAATGACATGTTTTCTTATTTTCTTGTATTTCTTTATTTTTTCTTTAAAACCTAAGAACAGAGAATTTGATTGAATACATAATTGGACGCTAATGTAAATGGACGCTAAAGTAAGCTATTCGAAATCAATATTATGTACAAAATAATTCAGAATACTTGGATACATTTAACATTAATATGTAGATAAGATTTTATATATGCATTTTAAATTTGTTTGTATTTATAAATATGTGATTTATTTTACCTAGGAGGTTTTCATTTTAGCGAGTTATTTTCCCTGTATTGCCATAATTTGTAAATCCATGAGTCAGTTAAATTCATCGAATGCAAATGCACCAGCCATTTATCGGTAAAGTCAGAAAGAAATGTTTTTCAACCGAAATACAATTTAGAGATGAAATGTAAGAACTATAGAAATTCTGTATTACAGTTTACACGTAGACAAAGTAAGTGAAATAAGATAAAATAATGTAATATGATAAAGTACAAAATAGTATTTGTTTATCGATGATATTATTTCATAAATAATAACGATTATAAAAATATCATTAATATCTGAATTTTTCAGTATAATCGAATGGACTACTACTTTCATTAGTTTGTGCCAGATTACAATTTCCATTAATATATTTGTACATAGCTAAAGGGATGTAAGTTATCCATTTTTCTGCTTGTAAATATTATTTTAAGAATAATACAATATCGAGGCATAAGTGACAAATGGAAAAAAAAGTAGTGTATGGCATTAATAGCACATGACAATTATTACCAATTGGCTGATGCGTTTGTATGAATGTACGTTAGGGTACGCAATATTAATGCGGTACTTACTCGTCAATACAGTGAAAAAAAAATCAAAGAAAATAGATAAAAATATAATATAAGAATAACTCAGCTTTGACTCATAAAATACTATTTTAGTACCACAGAGTAACGCAGGTTACTCTTATTATTTATTCACTGTTTTTGAAAACATTGTAGCAATTAACTCGAACTTGTACCTTATATCTGGCATTTTAACAAATTTTGTTGATTAACTCAGAGACAAATTATCCATTGATTGTAGAACCTTGTCACAAAGAAGTAAACGCTAAGCTACAGTCTAAATAGTTTCCGGGCATCTAAAGTGCACTGGGTCTAGCGAAATTTATTAAATAGAAAATTTGGATTAGTTAAGAATTAAGAACAAAATTGATCACGAGATGTTTATACTAAAAAATATAAAAGATATATTAATTTTCTTTTACATTCAACAGATATTGTGAAAATGTATAAAATATATTGTAGGATAAATGAGGAAATGTTAGCATCTTACAATCCAATTTCAATCCAATTGCAATTCGATTTAAATCCAATTTTTGGATAATAAGGTATAAATGTTTTTTGATTAAGTAAGAAATTAATATTTATAATATTTATACTATTTTCATTGTTTAACAATGCGTTTACGAGTACAAAACCTTCTAATAGCCATAAAATTTGGATTACAGCTATTTAATTGTTAGTAGTATGAAGAAAATAAGTCGCGAGACTCAGATTTTTTCCAAACTGACAGACTCGGACAGGTTCCAAAAGCTATGTTTTTTAACAGTTGGCAAAATTTCGCTAAATATTCATTCAAGAATAGCATGACTCGTAAAACTTATTACCCAAATCTTTGAGTATTATTGAACGTATACTAGAACAACTGCATAGTATTACTGCAATCATTAAATAGATGTTACTAACAATAAGAGGATACAAAAGAAACAGGTGTAAAAGGATATATGGTGCAGGGAAATATAAGTCATAGATCATAAAAGTAAATTATATTATATATTACAATACATAGATTATAAATGCAGCCTGTGATATCTGCTGCGTTAAAAAGTAGAAATTTGGTCGATTGCTCTTGTCACAAAGCATAATCTATTTCCATATATGCTGTCTGCATATATTGTCTGGTTCCGTTTTCAAATTCGTCGAAGAAAAAGAAAATATGCATTGTAAATGATCTAATCATATTTTGATGCTTCTTTAGAAATTTGTTTTGCCTACTTTAAACATAGATTATTTGAAAGAAGTTCGAACCACGCAAACTGTATTCACAATTGTAACCCATAAGAAGCCACTTATCATCTATTAAGTGTAATATATTTCTTTTTTACTTATAGTCCGAACTATGGGGAATAAATATGAATACAGTTGATATATTTCGATGATAGTGTATAAAAGTATTTATCGGTATGATAGATTTGAAGCTAATTCGGATTGATGCTTTTTTTTTTCTTTTTTTTTTTTTTCTATAAGCTTCTTAATACTTATATTTCTTTTTTATATAAGAATAAATAATAATTGATTAAGGATTAATGTTTTACACATATTGTAAAGAACATGCAAATAATGACGGAAGTACATTGTTTACATAAGATAGCGTAAGCATTGTTCCATTCGCGTGTAATACCATTCCTTATAATTTAAAGCAAGAAAAGGGGATATTCTTGGCATCATATTTATAATGAGAAAAAAGAATAAAAAGAAATATTTCATTTGATTTGAATTGAATGAAGATAAAAGATAATAAAAAAGTATGTATCGAGAAAGAAAGGACAATGGTAGCAGAGTTGTTTAGAACTACGTGAATACGCGTACACACATCCTTATATTTTTGTCGTATTCGAAATAAAATAATTAGGATTGAAGTATGGAATATTGAAGAACATTTAGTATCGAAGAAATATCAAATTATCTAGAAATAGATTGAAAAGGTGTGTGCACGCATGTTTTACGAAGCCCACGCGAGATTTTGGTATCGCTCCGATGTTTATGATTGAAGGAAAAGTATATCTAATAGCAAAATTGATAGATTTCACGAAAAATAGAGAAATCTTCCTATTGCGATCGTGGGGACATCGTGAGCTTGGCAAAAGGCATGCTCCACATAAGTATATATGTACGAAACGTGCATATATAGGTATGTGAAAACCGAGTACACGTGTACTCGCTAGCTCTCATCATTGATGATATTTACGTTACGTGGCGCTGTTCTCTCTTCCTCGTGTAATCGTGACAAGAGAAGATAACGAAGGAAGCAGCGGAGACGAGAAGAGACGTGAATAGGAGTAAAGGAATAGTATCACTGTTCTAGGATCTGTCGACTATAGGTTTCTATAAGTCTATCCTACCCTATTCTACCCTACTCTGGTCTACATATACACCTACGCCATGTATGTTGATGCGGGGTGGGGATAGTGGCGTACTCTATGGGCGGAGTCATCGCCAGCTGGCAGATGTTTCCCGCGCGGCCGTATCATTCCTTTAGCGTAAAGCTACGCGACGCGAAAATAGTTCCCGTCGGACGATCGAAGAATTTGACTAATGGTAAAGGCCGAATGACGATAGGAAAGGAATGAAGACGCGAACACGGGGTGCGCGGCGCCAACCTTTAGTCTTGCGCGCCAGAGAGAGAGAGAGAGAGGGAAAGAAAGGAAATAAAAGAAGAGGAGAGACGAGCTACCTTCGGATTGGTCCGAAGTAAGGGTCTTCAATATCAGGGTAGCGCGAAGCGCGCAAATCGCCCCGTGCACGGGCCATCGAACTTTTCGAGAAACGAGGGAGAATGTGTATGCGTATTACGAGAGAACGAGAGAGAGAGAGAGAGAGAGAGACTAGATTTTCAAAGGGTGACGTAATCGTCTCGAGTCTCACGCACGCTCGTCAATGCGTTGCTTAGTTGGTTCACAAGTTGTTGATGCAGCTTTCGTACGGGAAGGTGTGTCGTTTTCGATATGCAATTTTGTCGTGTCCTTGACATATCGCGAGGCCAAGCGTAAAAGAGTTTCTTTCCTCCAGTTGCAGCAGCATGCTTCAGCCGGTGTGTTTTGGTGAAAGGGTAGTAGTACGTTGTGCGACATGTCGGAATGAAAGAGTTAAATGTTACCGACATTAGATGATGCGACCACGATAAAAAAAAAAGCCGCTATTGAATGCAGACAATTAATACATACCTACCTACTATCGACGTTTTTTTTTTTTTTTACCTTTCCGAGATACTTGGAAACATTTTTAATTAGTAAAAATTATTTGACGAATTCGATAAAAAAGGAAGAGGGAAAGAATCAAGACATGTAATAATAGAAAAGTGGAAAAATTGAAAGAAGAAGAAGCCCGGCGAGAAGATATCGTGGTACAGGGTGCTCGGCGTGGCCGGCGTTTACGAACGGCCCTGAACTAGCGGCGGCGGTGGCGGCGGCAACGGCGGAGTAATTCGCACGCGTCGTGGGGGCCCTCAGCTGTTTCCCGCCAAAGATCGCCATTACAAAACGCGTTCGGCCGTTGTGTGTTAGCGTATCGCGCGCGTCCTCCGTCGTAGTGACTATTTCAATGGTGGAATATATCAGTGCATTGCCGCTACAGTTGTGATCGCTCGCTTCTTCGTATTTTATCATCGACGTTTCGACATTTTCCTTTTATCCGTTCAATTTCCTTCGCCAACATCAAGAACGTATAAAAAGACTGAGAGAAAGGGGGCTTCTAGGGAGAAAAAAAAGAGCGTATTCTTGTCTGTCGCGTATCACGCGTAGACATTAACGCGTAACAATTCGCCGCCGTGTCAAGGAGAGCGTGCGCGCGCGCGCGCGTTCTTTCTTTCCGGTCCGTAGTGGAGTGTGTCGTCGTGCGAGAGGAGGAAGAAGAAGAAGAAGAAGAGGAGGCGGAGGTCGAGGAGGTGGAGGAGGAGGAGGCGGAGGAGGAGGTGGCGGAGGTGGCGGTGGAGGAGGAGGAGGAAGAAGAAGAAGAGGCGGAAGCGACGTTTTCTCGCGTCTACCGCGACAACGGCGGCTGCTGCTGGGAGCTTGTTGAGTCGCGGACCGGGATTCTCGGTGCGCTTCAAGATATGTCAGTTTTTACTACTGACGATCGGATTTTGCTTGAAGAAATCGTCGAGGCGGATACCGAAGAACACGAGGTTGAACTCTGCGGGTGAGTGCAAACACTATTTTATTCAAGACATTCCTTTCTCGCTCTAATCGATGCAATATAGTTGTCTTTGGGGGGGGGGAACATTCTTCAGAGAGCGAAAGAGAAAGAAGGGACGCACACGTTGGCGCGCTTTCTTTCTCTCTCTCTCTCTCTCTCTCTCTCTTTCTAGTTACGTCCCAGCCCTTCCATCGGCTGTTCTTCTTTGCCGAACCTCTTAGCCAATCCGTCTTCCCCTCCTTTTTCCTTCTTTTCTCCCACTACCAGATCGCCGGTTCTCTCTTTCTCTCCTTCTGCCTCTGGACATATAATGCGTGACGCGTCTCTATCGCGAGAAGTTCCTGTAGTTTGTTTCTTTCTCCCTCTCCTCTCTTTCTTTTTCTTTCGTTATTCCGTTTGGCGGACGACAAGGTATCTTCGAACGACGCTTATCGGCTCCGTTCGCGATTGCCTTCTCTAGCAAAGCCAACAGTTTACCGTCCTCGATGACCAGCTGTTTGAAGCCGGCCGGCCGGCCGCGCCGGCCGGTGTTTTAACTTGCGACGTTCCTGCGACGTTCCTGCGACGTCTCTCTCTCTCGCTTGCGACCTATTAGCCTTCTCTTTCTTTCCTCCTTTCCTTCGCGGGCCCCTCCCTTCATTCTTTTTCCTCTCTTCCATCATATCTTGTCCTCTCCTTCTATTTTTTGTATTCGTCCCGTTTTTTATGTTTTACAAATTTCGAGTGAACGAGCGCACTCGTATACACTCACTGACGAGAAAGCGACGTGAATTTGTACGCCGGCCATGGGTTCACGCCCAAACAAGTATGGCGCGGACAGTCGACGGTCGATTGTTTTTCTTCTCTCTCTCGCTCGCTTCCTTTTTTTTCTTTCAGATTTCGATATACCTGTATACTTTATGAATTACGTTCACCTGATACGCGATTCACTTCTTTCTACGAATTAATTTTACAACCTGTTTCTTTTTTATACCTAGCCCCCCGCCCCAGGCCCCGTCTCCCGCCATTGATTCTATATTTAAATGTCCTTTGCGAACATGTAATTTGTTTCAACGTTGCTTTAATTTCTCCAACGTTTTTTCTTACTATCTTTAAATGCCCATTCTTTTACATCATTGCTAAGTTTGTGCGCGTGGGCGTTTTCTGTTTCAGTGAAAAGAAAATTTATTGCCGTTTTCCTTTTTTATTTTGTTCACTTTGCACAGGTCACGATAAATTTTGGTGACCAGACAAACTAGAATAGTCCCTTTTATCTCGTGGAAAAAGGAAAATAGAAGAGATAGCCAGCGGGCAACAGACGGAAGGATAGACGGAAGGATAGACGGAAGGATAGACGGAAGAATAGACAGAGATCAGCCGCCACCGCCGCGTTACGTAAAAGCCGCGTTTCTTACACAATAATCGACTTTTATAAATAACTCGAAGCACATATCGTGCATCAGCAGCTCGATTCCTTGTTTACATATGTTTGACATCGTCGCGCGATGCTCGTGGTCAGCGAAAGCGTTCTTGCGACAAAAGATGAATCATAAATGATCGCGTAACGTTTACGATGATAGCCATGAAAAATAACGCGAGAGAGCAAAAATATACTTCTATTCTTGTCTAAATCATTAAGAACATTCGCAAATACTTAGTAATTTAAGGCTTATTTTTCTTCCCTCTAGAAAGCCCCTACCCTACCCCTTACCCTAAACAAGTCGAAACGAATCCTCGTCCTGTTACACTTTAAAAGATAAAATAGTGTTGCAAATAAGGGGACTGGTAGGGAAGAACTTTTAACGAAATATGGTGTATGACAGTATCGAATATCGCACGCCATAATATTACATTTATTTTAGTATTATGCGTAATTAATAGAATCGATGCACGCATAAATATATCCTACTTGGTAAATCATCATTTCCCGAGAATCACGTAAAAGTTGCGTAATGAATGTACAACTATAATATAATCGATATTTTGTTCTTTTCGATATTGTGTAGGGGTGTCGACTTGTTAGTGGTTCGTACACGCATACGACGTATCGTCGCGTCGTTGCACCAGTCCGTTGCACCAGTCGTTGCATACGCCGTTGAACCCGCAGTTGCACCGCATTCATTTTGCACTTTTCCGGCCTCGTCTAGGAATGGGCTTAACACCTGTCGCAAATTCTGACGTAACTGCATAACACGTCGCTATCTCGTTACGGGACATATATTTTGTACAGAGTATTAAGCATGTTAGGGTCGTAGATATTTTGCTACGGCTGCAAAAACCAAGTATGTAGATTGCGAAAAAGTCTTATTTAATTATTTGGAAGAGGATTCGCGTGAAAAATACGAATGTGTAATTTGATTGTATAATTTTACCCCCAGACAACAATGATTTCTTTATTGACCTCTCACGCTCCATATATATATTGTCCTGCATTTCGAAGTCGAAGAGAACACCAGAGGAGGTTAACTAACTTTTAGGCGATTGCCCTATTATATGGAAATGGTGTAAGTAATGAAAGGGTTGAGGAAGAAGAAGAAAACGTAGAGAGACGTAGCACAAATGACTCGACGTGGCGCCTATCGGAAATTTCTAAATATATGCTCGGTCCTTCCCGATTTCTTCATCCTCATTCTTGAATCGCGTCGCGCGTTCCATCAGGGCCCCAGAACTGCTGCAATGCTGCAAGGGGCCCAACAAATTTTCCAATTATCCCTAATCGAAATTAGCAGTCGACAAAAATACATCGTTGCAGCTAATCGAGATATATCTGGGTATTATCAATCGTTATTGATAAAGAACGATTAGATCTAGATAGAGTAATCGAAAGTATACGGATAGGATTGTTTGTTAGAGTTTATTTGACATTTGCGCGAGAATGACCGGTCACGGAGGGAGACAGACACCCTGTATATGGTGCAAAGGTTCTTTTCGTTGTTTCGTTCGTCTAGAGCTACCGTAGACGACATCTCTCTCCCTCGCTTGCAGCTGATCGCTACGGTTGGAGATAGCGACGCTCGGGCACCGGTAACAACCAGCTGAGTGGCGCCAGCCATCAGCTGTTGGTGACTCACGCGAGCCCAGGGTAAGAGAAAGAGAGAGATAGTCAAACGTCGTATATCGTCAGCAACGATCCACGATTTACCACTACGAGCCACGATTCTCTCTTTCTCTATCTCTATATCGTCATGCATACATGTATATAAGTATGTCTCTTTGATTGTGACCGATTGCCTACCTATACGTACATAACTCTTGACACGCGCGTGTGTATATTAATAGCGAATGGAAGCTTGCCTTTACACATTTCTACGAGTTTCACTTTTTAGATACGGCTGCTACGCGAATCTAATCTATATTTTATTCATTCATATTTTAGAGTATTGTTTTTGGAATGTCTCGTTAAAAACTAATGGCTGGCCCATGGTGGTGCCCTACGTTGCACGTGTCGTTTCTTAATAAGTTTCAAATATTATATTATTGCATAATGTTCATTCTATATAACTCTGATTATTATAGCGTATACGTTTGATTGCAGTAGCATCGAGAAAGTGGAGGAGAGCTCGGTGACGAGTATAACGGCGGCCGTCGAGGCCACAGATAATCAGCAACAACGACAACAATCGAAGAGTAGCAACGCGGTAGCAGCAGGTCGTCGCCTAGGAGGAGGTGCTGTTGGTGGTGTCGGTTCTGGTGGTGTCGGTGGTATTGGTGTTGTTAGTGGTGCTGCTGGTGCTGGTGCTGGTGCTGGTGCTGGTGGTAGTGTTGGAGGTGGTGGAGGAGGAGGAGGAGGAGGACAAAACGTTGCTTTGAATGGTAATAACGTTGTTGGACGTGTCACGCCACGTAGCCACATGGAGCAGGAAAAGCGGATACGGCGAGAAATCGCCAATAGCAACGAGCGACGTCGCATGCAGAGCATCAACGCCGGTTTCCAATCTCTTAGGACGTTGCTGCCGCATCACGAGGGCGAGAAACTTTCCAAGGTAAGCGAATTCAATTGCTTTTCCCTTGCAAACTCTAATGCATTCGTCGAAATTTCAGGTACCCTTGTCTACAGTCAAACTCTATCAACAACGCCTCTATCTGAAAACTTTATTTTTTCGATGACCACAGTTTATAACGTAAACTAGATATTTTGATTCCATCAATATCGTATCGTTGATTAGACCGATTCAAGATCCAAGACAAGACTCTTCGGATGGTATCATTCATCGTATTAGAATCTTTTCATCTGATATAAAACAACGATCGGATCGATTTATTTATAGGGACGATATCTTGATTTTACCCTTTAGTTGTGCCCTTATGAGAATAATGTAATACTTCCTCCAATATGTTATCTGTGCTGGAGGAAGTCTCTATATCGATCAGTAATCTATACAATCTGTAACTTGTACTACTTAGCACCGAACGAGTTCTTCTATTCCTCTCTATCTTTAAAATATTTTTTTTATTATTTTTTTACACCCTCTAAGAGCCCCTTTTTCGCTTCGTTCGTTCGTTCGAATTGTATGCACATAACTCATCATTTCATTGAAACACTTTGTTTGGAGAGGAAGATACTGCATGAGAAGCAAGATCTCGAATAGCCTTCCACCGATCAATGGTGTTTCTATTTAAACAAAATATATACTTTCGTACACATAATGTTTGATAAGTATATCATCATCATCATCATCATCATCATCATCATCATCATCATCATTGTTATTGTTGTCGTTGTTTTTTTTTTGCCTCTGGTCACCTGTTATTTTTTTAATAAGCCACGTGTAATAGTAAAGAAGAGATCAAATGGTAGAATAAAAAAGATATGATGTTGCATTTGTTCAATTCATAATGCATTATTCATCTTAGAGACAATACAATACTTCGTTGCATATTTATGCTGTTGTTGGTTGAAGTTAAGGTTAAAGTTAAGGTTAAAGTTAAGGTTGAACGTGGTTGGTCATTTTATATATCATATATATTACATATTTTCTTGCATAAAATTATATTTCTCTTTGGTGGGAAAATGTAATTCTAGCGTGGGATCGGTTCCTTTTTCCTTGCTTTCGTTTTTTCGGCGTCAAGGTTTATACTTTTGTACGTACTCGTCGAAAGACCTTTGACGGGAGCGAAACGGCAGCGACGGCGGTGGTCGTTTCTCCAAGCGAGGAGGAGAAGAGAAGCGCGCCTCGACCCGACCCATTTTCCTTCCAGACAGAAATAAAACAAAAGTACGCCTTTCTTGTTTCACGACTACTTCTTCGTTGCTTTCAGTACTACCGAGAGTTCCACGTGTAACGCGGCGACAGTCTACTACGCGTACCTCACCTACTTACTTACCTATACTTATTGTGCTCAAATTAAAGTTACGAGCCAGTCTAAACTTTCCTATAACACCTTCTGAAAATCTCTACAAAGTACGATTCTTGCCGTAGGAACAAATGAAATCTTTTGTAATTTTACTTGAAAAAAAAGTATACATGGATAGGATGAAAAATTCTGAGTCCAATAAACGACGACGGGTTGACGAAATGTTTTCAGCCTAATGCGAGAAGGATGGGAGGGCTGTACGTAAGGAGATAAGACTTGGCTCGATTGTGTTGCATTGCTGGCTTCTTTTTTTTCTTTTTTAAGAGAGAGAGAGAGTAGCGTAGCGTAACACGCGCTCCCAGCTTTCGCGGCGCCAAGTTTCCTCACGTGCGGACTTAATGATACGCTGCTATATATACATACATCCGCATCAACTCTTAGAAACGAAGCGGAACGTGCCTTCTTCTCCTATTTTTGCCCTTTCTCACATTCTTGCCTTTCTTTTTTCCGAATTCCTCACTTGAAGGAATCCACTCGCACTTGGCAAGTCTCTACAGATTAAATCTTTCTATGATAAGATTCGTAATCACTATTGTCTTTATTTATATTTTTCTATCGACAAAAATGATATGTAAAAGTAATAGTATGATTTCTACGATAGGTATATACATGTTACAAGTTGCATGGGATTACAGGAGTATATATTTTATCGAAGTATCCGATTTGTTCCACTTTGCGCGAAAGCTTCCGCAAATTTTTAATGAATCGAACGCGTAGGATGAAAGAAGAAGAGAAGAGAGGAAGCTTAAATTTGGGTCATGGTCGTACGTACGTTCGCGAGTACACGTTCGTGCTTATCGCCTATTGCGTCTCTCTCTCTCTCTCTCTCTCTCTCTCTCTCTCTCTCTCTCTCTCTCTCTCCATATCTCTCTTCCTGTTAGCAATTATTAGATACGATCATCGCGCGGGCGTGACTTATAAATGTTGCTGGCTTCAAGTATTAATAGAAAGGGAATTTTCTTTTTTTATCTCATTTAAAAATGTGTACAAGTCTTTTACATATTCGTATAAGTAGAAGTATGTTGAAGAATGCAATATATTATAACAGTAGGAGGAATAGAAAATAACCTTTGGAATGTCGATTAGACTTTGAATACTTGGGAATAGAACGGAAGAAATGGCAATGATTCATCTTTTAACTGCTGATGCAGCGCTGAATGCGCTAGCGGTTGCAGAAATGGAAAAAGGGAAGTGTGCTAGGAAGGAAGAAAATCGAGTAATCTGAGTCAAAGGATGACGAAGGTTTCGGCGGCGGCTGTGGAAGCTCGCTGTCCTACCTCTTGTTGACCGATGCCGGTTGCAACTAACATAAGAGAAAGACACATAGTCAGTCAGCCACATAGCCAGACAGTGAGTGCTGCGCTATTTTGAGGCCTTAGTCGTCTACCAGCTCGATCTAACTTTACTTAATCCCAACCTCAACCTTACGCGACTTTACTCGAGTCTGCTTTCTCTCCGTCTTGCTCTTACACTATCTTTGTCTTCGCTTTGCTCGATGATACTGACGTAGCTATTGTGGTAAACTCGTCGTCTCTCCAAAGGGATCTCCATAGCATTCGTTCTATATCGTGGGTAGTTTCAATAGAGAAATTTCAAAGTCAGCTGATTCAATAAGTCGAGAAGCGTTCTCGCAATAAGAACTCGTGTGTGCGTGCACGCAATTTCGTGGGAAGCCCGTTTCAATCTACTACGACGGGTTATGCGCATCGATAGCGATCGGCCATTAGCACACAATTTCTCTCTCTTTCTCTTATTGTTAGTGCATTACGTACGTATTTACATATGTATCTCTCTTTCTCTCTCTTACATGCCGCATACATATGCACGCGTGTTCGTCGATGCGTAGCAGCCGAGGCCGTCAGTAGCGAGCCAGTCAACCAACCAACCCAGCTACGGCCTTTCGCCACTTTTATGAATGGATGCAGTTCGAGTGGGTGTGCATACTTGTGACTATTGCGCCTCCGCGATCGTCTCTCTTTTTCTTTTTTTTGCCTAAGTACGTGTGTGTGTGCGTGCGTACGTGCGAGCGCGCATGTTACTCATTGTCAGTGGCGGATTAATCCCGAGATCCCTAGATCTTAAGAGGTCTTTTTAATATCGTTTTGATATTAAAATGTACGTAGTTCTTCTGAAGTAGATCTATTCTATCATGCATATATAAGGAGGACGACGACGCATGTTACTCGCGCGGAAAATCGAGCAAAATTGTATTCATGAAAACGCCTCGAGATACTAGCTAGGATTATCTCTTCTGATTTATCGATTAATTTGTCTGCGCGCCTTATTTCTCAAAGTTTTATAAAGTAGCCAAAGAAATGATCTTCGTTCCTCCAAGCCATCGAGCAAATTTTCACAACAACCGATAATATAGTTTTATTAACGCATGTATTAAGACTAGTTTTGATCGGTGCCTATGATCGGGATCTGTCAAACTCTGGCAGTTTCTGGTTGACTTGAAGGAACCAAGCGAGCAACCGACTAGCCTGCTTCTCTGGCTGTTTGCCTGCTTGCTTTCCTGCGTGCCTGCTTGCTCGCTACCTCGATCAATATCGCCATGGTTACGAATGTGTACGATGTTGGAGGTGAAAGAAGAGGCGGTGTAGATGGTGGCGGCTGGCAGGCTGGCTAGCTAGCTTGGCGATATCAAAAGGGATGAGTAGGGAGGAGCTTGGAAAAGAAAAAAAAAGAGAGACGAGCAAAATGTATTTAGCATTAGCAAATATGTTATATGAAAAAAGATAGTAAAAAAGGGTACGTGTCCTGTGGTATATCGAATAATTATCCTCCTTCAACAACTTCTTACTATCAGAAATATTTTTCTCTCCCATTTCTTTTTGAAATAAGCATCATTTAAATGTAACTAATATACGCGTCGTAGTAGAGAAAATACGTATTCTACGTTATCGAAGCAACGATTCATAGCATTAGTTACGAATATTTAGAACGTTTTGGAATATTTGTAATATCTCGTGGTCAGGACTCGAGTCGTCTGCTGGTGCTGCAACTACTTGTGCCGTTTTCCTATCGTTCAACGACACCCCTTACTGGCGTTTAACATTTCTCTGCTATATTGTGTTCAGCAATACTAGAGAGAATTTCGTGAGGAACGACGAATTTCGACGGTCGGTCTGGAAATTGATCGAAACTATGAACGATATTGAGAGTTAATTAATGAATCGGTAATTATTCGTGCGAAAGGGAGAAAGAAAGAATGGGAAAATCGTGTCAGTGAGTCGTGATACGAGTCGACGACCTGTTCTTTCGGAGACGAAGCGGCGTAGTACGCATCGCAAGTATGTTGCGTAGTCGCGACTTTGTACACGGCATGCGCTAGTTTTAACCCCCACTTTTATCTCGAGTAGTAGTACAAGCGGACCGGATGACGCCCGATACCACCACCAGTTGTTCTCAAATTTCCCTTCGAGGCCCTTACCTTCCTATACCATTATTCATATTACGTATTACCATATTATATATTTTCGACTTTCAACGAGATAGCGTTATTTTTCTACTGTAGCAATTAGAAGGTATTCCTAATAATTGTCCTTTATCGTTGTTCGATAATAACACAATTGCATAGGGAGAACCGCTGATCGACGCTTATAATCCCCACTCGATTCGAGTAAAGTCCACGTACGTGTAAGCGCGCGCGTGCGCAAGGCAGACCGAGCACACTTTCTCGTTAATGAAAATTTGACTCCACTCTGCATTTCCCTCGTTGTCTTGTAGCCTTCTGTCCTCGTCCTACTATGTGCCTACCCAGCGACGTTTTAATTGGATCGCCATCTTTTTAATTGGATTCGAAATGAATGGTTCCTTCGCGTCGAGTGCTTCGTATACCTTAAAGGGTAAACAATTTTCCCAAAAACGTTCTTTAAGCTCTTCCAAGAAGTTTCATAGATGATACAACTGTCGAAATGCTCATTTTAGGTATCCTTGATCATGGCCACGGCTTACGACCGATTCAAATTTCATCATTTATACATTGTCTATCGAAATTTTGTTAAAAGTAGTGTAAAGAGTAGTTGAGAGTAATAAACTAGTCGTTAGATTAGGCAAAGCCGGTTAGCCAGCGTAAACGTCAAGAATTGCGTAAGCAAGCTCCTCTCGGCTGGTCAGCCACCTTAAGCCTCCCTATTACGCCATACAACGTGGTGTGGTGGTGGACCCTCTGCCGCCGCAAGCTGATCTATTACGTCAGTTCTATATCATCCATTAGTCATTTACTTTATTTAACATATATTCTATAATTGGATTATAGATAAATTATTATCATTTCGTCCTTCGCTAAAGATTTCAGCGGTTTCAGTTTTATCCTTAATTGGAATAGGAGAGCACGCACCTCAGTAGGAGGGGAGGGCCCTGCGAAGGGTCCCGCGAAGGACCCCGCATACTTGCGAATGCGCAAATAGTAGGTACACGCGTACGTAGCCGTACCCTCGCCATCGATCATAATTAAGTATGTAGTATTAGCACGAACACGTTTTACGTCTAAAGACAATTATAATCAACTGCGACCCGTAATTACGATGTCGTTAACGTTCTGTCCGATTATTAATGCAATTATTATTAATGACGTTTGCGAGATATTGCTTAATCATTTTTTCCCAACCTTTTGCCGTCGTATAGATTATATAAATCAACATATATCCTCGTCTTTTTCGCTTGTTTCACTTATCTTTGTTTATTTTTGAGAAGGAAGAAAGGCACAGAACGAGAGGGAGAGAGAGCCTATAGGGAAAGAAGCATATTCGAGTTTCTCATGGTTAAGGATAGTTTATAAAATAAAAAAGAAAAATAGAGGAGATCGTATAGCAGGCCAAGTACGTTATTTTCAGGCGATCTGTTATCGAGTTTCACTCCGATATATTATATTTCAAACGGTCGAAAGGCAAAGTCTCTTTCAGACACTTCACGGGAAGGATTTCAATAGATCTCTCATATTTGCGCATTTGCGCGTAAACGACGTCTTCTTTTATAATATTCATTGTCTAATTTATGAAAAACACGAAAAAACTCGAAAAAGCTCGCCGGAGGCCAATTTATAAACGACATGGCTACTCGTCGAAGGCTAATAGAAATGGAAATGAAATAACTTTGTTAGATTATTTGAATGAGAAACAATTAGATATGCGAGACGAATGTTTTTTTTACAGGAAGCAAAGAGTTAGGAGCGACGTATAAACGAATAACGCGCGCTCTTCGTACTCGTAACTTTGACTTTAACCCTTTCCCTCGCTGCTGGCCATCATCCAATATCGCGAGGAGCCACCGTGCAATTTCTATTATGGCCATGTACCAGATGAATACTCCCCCACCAACGGGGCGGGCGACGACGATAAACTACCGGAAGTCGAGGAAATCAAATTCGTATGGAGGGGGGGGGGAGGGATATTACGTTGACAAAAATCTTCTTCACCAAAATCTCATCCGAGATGTGTTGTCTTTTTTCGTCCACGTATACACGTCCCCTTCGTACATTCAATGCAATATTATTTTTAGCATCGTCGCATGACGTAGGTATGCAGAAGGCTATAACAAAGTCATTTTCTATTTTATTCTCTCTCACACATACACACACACGTTCAAGCGACGAGGATCCAACGTGGCATTCGAAGAGTGGAACGTTGCGCGGGTCATGCTCGCGCGAGCAATCCAACTCCCTTCTCTCTTTTCCTTTGCGTAACGTAAACTCACCTTATAGTCGTGCTAGAGGATTGTGCGCATATGTGTAGACATAGTTACGCACATACGTAGTATATGCTAAAGCTTTCTTCGTGCTTTATTATCGAGGTACAAGAGGAACTCTTAACTTTCTTCCCAACAATGCAACGGGAAAAAAAGTTTCATTACTTTTTCAATCTACGCAAAGAGTCTATGTAAATTGCACGCGCGACGAGGTTAGATGGAATGCGAACAAGGTAAACCTCGTTCGTCAAACGATCGGAAAGGGGAAAATTCTTTTTCCTCGAAATATTTTTCAACTCTAGGGGGTGGGGGGATGTTCGGCAATCGATCTTGCCTTGCTTGGCGAGTGTTCCTCGAGAAATGCAAAACAAAATTTGAATTATGCTTGCAAATCGAGCTTTTCCACTGCTGTATATACAAGTTTGACGGCAACTTACAGTATTCATAATTTTACCTCGAACGCGATGACAAAAGACGAGTTATACATTTGTGAATAAATTTTGGTAAAATATATAGATCTCGTAATGGTGGTGGCCATCGATGATGGTGAAATCCGTGCGCGCTTCGCGGTCCGTCTGCCTGCGTCGTATGCTGCGAATATCTGCATAGATAGGTGGTGCATGCTCGCGTGAAGGAAACAGAGTCAGTGTCTGTCGGTACCAGGCAAGTCGACGAGTATCTCGTCTCCTTTCTTTTTTTCTCGTTCGATCCAAGTACGACGACGACGACGACGACGACGACGACGACGACGACGACGATGTGACGGTACGCGTCACAGGAAGCAGAAAGAACAGTCGCCTGACCGCGATGCATTTTATTTTCATATATAAAAAGAATCTTTTATGCCTTTTTATGTCATTAGACAATTAAAAGATATAATCATCGAATGGCTAATGCAACATAAGGAACAATTTAAAAGTAGTCCTGGATGGATGCGTTCGTCGGTGGGCGAGGTCCGTTAATGTGCCGCCTTTAACAAATGCGCTCCCTGCTCTATCGGTGAATGGACTTTTCGCGCGGTCGCATAAGTTGAAAGCGTGAAAGCAAAGTTCTACTACCTAGCGCCGCGTCGCGTCAATGTGCAATAGTACGCCTAGGCGGAAGGGCACAACGAGTGCAACGAATTCCTAGCGTCGCTGCGCAGTGGTTTTCAAACCCGATCCAAACATTTACACAACAGAGTTGTAACGTCATTTATCTTACAACGCGAGCAAACTCTGACGCATCCTCCTTGCGTTGGAGGACACTTTGAAAACCACTGTACTAGAGACAATGACTCCCGTAGGAGAGGAGTTGCTATCTTCGTCTGGCTCAACTTCCGGTCGGCGGTAGACAAGTACGCGCACACAACGTATCGTAGTGCCAGCTTCCTGTCTCTCGCGGAGATCAAAATGGCCGCACCGCGTCCTCGGCGGATCCGCCATTACCTAGGCTCCCGCCCCCGCTTCTGCCCCCGCCCCCGCCCCCGCCCCCTCACTCGCCCTCGCCTTCGCCTTCGCGTTACGCGCGCTTTTCCGGAACAAGATAGACTTCGTTGCGGAGTGAACATTTTTTCCAACATAAATCATATACCACCCTTCTTCTTGCCCTATTCTCTTTTAGTGCCATGTTTGAAATAATAGTTAGAAATGTTCTCTCTTCCTCCGTTAGTGCATAAAATGACTTTGCGCTATAGAATCGAGTATGCAACTGGAAGGATAATTTGTAGAGAGTGTTGTATAGAGAATTTGTCGGTTTTGAATAGAAGCGCGCGATCGACGAAGCCCCTTGCGACCTATCATCTCTGGAAAGGGCGGAAAAGCAGCAGAGGAGGAAAAGGTTCACAGGATCACTCGCAGGGAGTAGCAGCTGACGGTGCGCGTGACGTCATCGTTTGCGTGGTGGTTCTTTGGGAATAAAGGGAGCCCTCGTCGATCGATATTATTCCACTCGCCCGGGCGACGCGACGCCCCTTACTACATTACTACTCCCTACTACTCCTCCTCCTCCTCCTCCTACTTCTACTATTACTCCTACTATTACTACTACTACTACTATTACTACGCGACTGCAGCGCCTTCGCCAGGTGCTCTCTCATTTCGTACTCTCCCTACCAAAGTGCCACATGAGCTGGGCGTGACGTCACACTTTTACTGTTTTACCGCGGAAACTCGATTTTACATTCTCGAGAGAATGTGTGCATGATTTTTCTTTAATTTAGTAGCGTGGCCTATTAGGAGATATATTCTCCGATCTCGAATGCATCACTTCTGACACAGCTCCGATATGTAACAACGCCAATTGTATTCTCTATTCCAATTTCTTCTATCGAAAATTTGGGTGGTCCCTCTTTATTCTCTTCCCAAGCCAAGCCACCATCTACGTATCTCGCAGAATGCATCGAGTCAAGTATGTTAGGAAGAGATAGAGAGCGAGCGAGCTATTTGAATGAAAATGTGTCTTTTGAACGTTTTCGACTGGAGCTCTTATAGTCCATTCGAGTCAACTGGCTGACAGGGCGTTGCCCCGTATCGACGACGGCGACGATCACAACCATTCATTAGAGAAACTCTTGCCAAAGAAGCAAGATCTGTGTGTGCGCGTACTCCTCCTCCCACTCGGGAGAATTACAAGCACCTACTACTATCACCTTTTATAGTACTATCGATGCTACCCGCCCACCCCACCTTCCAGCTTTTACTACTGCTCCTCCCCCTACTACGTCTGCAGAGTACCATTCCACGAGAGGAACGTACTTCTCCCGTCCGTCGCCCACTCTTCTCTCGTTATCGACGAATCTTCGAATGCAACGCCACCCATCCTACCCTCAAGCTTTCTAAACTTTTGTCAACTCCTAAATAGAGTATTCCAATTAGACTGATTTATTTCATTTAACCTTTTTGCATTAGAGACGATTTTATAAAACAATCACCAAGATGCATCCTCGGTTTGTCGGGGACCACCCCCGATTATGTTTCCATACAATTTCGATTCGCGAGTTTATTCTTACTCGCGACGAGAGAGATAGATCGAAATGTGTTCTCTACTATAAAAGTTGAAATATATTCAGTTGAAAGTATATTAAGAGTTTATCTATGTCTTTCCATACTTAACTACTTAATAGAAGAAAAACAAAGAATCTCCTTCTTTCAATTTTGATCTTGGTTGGCGTGCCTTTCGAGGGCGAGGCCGACGACATTTCCTCTCTCTTTTCCTCTCTCTTTTCCTCTCTCTTTTCCCCGTATTCGCATTACTATTCTATGACTAGTTGCGTTTCGTTTCAAACATCCTGACTATTTTCTGCTCGTTCCAGTTATAATAGAAGAAGTCATTTGATTGGAAAAGATCCATTGTCTGGTCGTAAGGTCTCTTGGATAATTTTTCGAATAAGAAAAAAGCATTATTTGCATATAAATAATGGAAAAGGAAAGTTTGTTTTTTGTTTTCGCAAGAGCATAATTCTACCGCAAAGTGGTAGTTTCTGGTTGGTAGTTTTTCGATCCAAGTACAAATTCCAAGTTGGCACGCTTTCGTTTGCCACTAGGGCGCGGCACGATGTTGCGAGCAACCCTGGAATTTTCGTGCCTGGAGAACATTGATCGCATCGAGCTCGAATTACATCGTCCAACAAAAATACATTCCTTTTCTCGGGCAATCGCATTTGCTTTTTTTCTTCGGTAGTACCTCGAGAAACTGTCTTCCGATTCGTCCAAGTAGCTGATTTTTCTCGTCATTTTGTTCAATTTGTTTGAAAACATATACGGTAGGATGTTTTGGAAATAGCAATGGAGCTCGGTTTGCGAACACAATTCGTTCCACAAATGTCGAGATCCCGGCCGGATCGGATATTTAAGTTGGTTTTTTCTTTAGAAGAAAGTGACCGAATGCAAGAGTCCACTTTGTTCGTACGTTTTTGAAATTCGGAAGTGGTTCTAGTGGCGGAAGAGGAGGTTCTAGGCATCGTCGCGCATTGCTGGCTCTCGCATTGCTGGCTCTCGCATTGCTGGTTCTCTCGCTGTCCTTGTCCGAGAGGAGGCAAGGTCAGGGTCGTTGACGAGTCCACTGACTCTGCTTCGCCGAGAAACGACGAGCACGTTCTCCAGCTCCGTTGTCCTTGTCCTTCTCTTTCCCATCTCGATTTCCCATCCACAAGACTTATTATTTCATAGTATAGAAAGTTCAAATTCAATGAACTTTTAATAAATGAGATGAAATAAAACTGGAGCGCGGCGAGCCTACCGATAAGAAAATTCCAGTCGGGGATAGAATTCGAGTTCGGTTTCTTCCTCGAAATGCGTCTTGTCGGCTCTTGTAGGCGACGCGCGCCTAGATAAGCTAAAGAAAACTAAGGAAATTAAGCAATAACGGTTGGTTCGTCTACGAGACAGACGCCTTTCTTCTATTACGTCTCGCGACGACGACGCGTAATCGAATCCGATTGGTTGCTCGACGAAATACCATTACACGTTTTTTCCAAGTACAAATTCTATCGAGATAATAATTCCTTTATCTTAGAAAGTCGACGTCTCTCCGATAATAGCGTGCAATTCGACGCCAACTGCATATGATTCGCGGTGGTTCGCGATCACGGCCAAGGTCCCGAGGTCTACGCGCTTTTATTGTCTTTGTCGTTATTAAACATATTGTCATACGAAGACTGGCTGGGCAAAATTATGCAATTTCAATCGTCGAAGGCTTTGAACAAATTTGACAAAACTTAACAGATCCACAATTCCTTGGGTTTCTACGAGTTTTCGTCCTATTTACTTCGTTAAGAAGAGATGCTCTGCGGAATTTTCTCGACATATTACCGCAACATTGCGGTTTTCTCTCGAATGCCGCATCATCGCCGTTAGGCTTTTTCTAATTTACGCTCCGCTTATATCTTTCTGACCGAATAATTGTCCCCTACAAATTGCATTGTGTATCATATTTATATTCTAAAATACTTAGCACAAGTTTTTAAGAAGTTTTAACGAGCATTGCAAAAGTATTCTTGCGAAAAAGAAGATGGAACGAAGAACGCTACGCTCGAGTTTATGGATAATTACCAAGTCACGGTGTTATGCGAAAATGACAGGTTTACGAGCTCCTTTTTGGAGGAATTCTAAAATTCGAAATTTTATTTGTTTCCTATGTGTCTGCATTTTCCTTCGCGAATTTTTCTCTCGTCGTAATCGGGCGGTAATTACACGACAATAACTCATAGATTTTTCTTAAATACTTAATGTATTTTTCTAGAGATACTCCTTTTCTTACGAATATACATATTAAATCACCTATTATTTGTTATTTGATATGAAAAGATGGCGTTAAGTAATAGCGTTACGGGAGAAAGAAAGAATTTTGATGAGAATAAGGAGGAGGTATCGCGTTAGCCGTACGTAGAAGAAAATCTTGTTCTCTTCGTCTTGCACGTCGTGTCCGGTCTTTGGAATGCCGCCGCCGCCGCCGCCATCGCTTGCGCAACAAGAAGAAGGCGAGCGTCGCTCTCCGAGAACCCGACACGAAATGATCTTGCTGGGAGAGTAGTTTCTCTTCCAAAAGAACAAAAAACAGAAAGAGAGTGCTGTCTCCATTTTGTTATACACATTTTATCCCAACTGTATCACGAGGTAGAAATATTTGTTGGGGATAAAAGTATCAAGCGCAAACCTATTTTTCTTCGTGCCCAAATTTTTGTTTTTCACAGTTTTCCTCGTCGGTCCTGCCCAAGATCGGATTTCGCAGAAAGCAGCGCGGGACGACCTTGGCCCGTTTGCGGAACGGTGCTAACGAGATTTCGGCACGTGCGTCGTAACTCTGATCGAGCAGAGTATATTTGGCACATTTATACATCCCGATATCCTCGGGATATATTCGCTAAATCTGATGTTTTTTTCTTATTTTCTGTTCTTCCTTCGAAACGAGGCCCCCCTCCGCTTCCTTTCTACAATCTAATGCCGTAGAAAGTGGTTTTTAGTTTTCTTTGAAATATAGATTCTCAATCCGGTCCCACGGTTTACAAATTCTATGCCGCGAATATGTACGCGAGAATGTACATCGAATCTTAGCGAAATTTATAAAAGTTATAACTTAGCATCGGTATCGACATCTGGCTCTCGTTAACCACCTGTCGGCAGGTGCTAGCCGTGCACCCTTTCTCCATTACCATCTTCCTACCATTCGGTGTCAACTGGCCCTTTTCGTTTTCGACCCTTTAGCCATTTTCATCGATTCGTCGCTAGGTTCGATTTAACTCTACGCCAGAGGCTATCGTCTGGGGAAACCCTTGAAGCGTCTTCCACGTAAACAGGAAGAGTCCCTTCCTGTCTCCCTTCCTGTCTCCCTTCCTGTCTCCCTTCTTTCCTATCCACGTACTCCGGTACAGGTTGTAAATAGTGCGTAAGAAACACCTGTACCTTGGTATATACTACGTTACTACGTACACGTGTCTTTTTACGTTCGATTCATCGCCAATGGCGGTCACGTAGCGTCCTCTCCCTTCCAATGAAATTTGACTACAGAGATAAATTTGGTTAATGAAATGGTATATAATAAAACTATAGACATTGCATTGCATTGCGGTATATGAGGATTCGGAGAGTTTGCCAATTAGATTTTTCCAAGTAATTCTGCGCGAAAATAATTATTACATATTTCTTTTTTGATTTTTCGTCATTTCTTTTTTTACAGGCAGCGATACTTCAACAGACTGCCGAATATATCTACCAATTAGAGCAAGAGAAAACACAATTGTTGTCGCAAAACTGTCAATTGAAGCGACTGGTGAATCAACACGAAGGTGGTGATTTACCTATAAAGAAGCGTAAACCTGATAATCAAGGTAAGTTATTCTATTTAGAGTTAGTTCCAAGTTGGAAAATATTTAAACGTACGTTATGTTTCAGGAGTTGTTGTAAGTTTACCGGTGCACGTAAGCGAGAGCGGCGACGAAGGATTGGGCAGTATGTCCCCGGAGCCTCTTTCCGTAATTACGGTGACAACGGAGGGCCATTCCGTGGTTAGCAGCAGCGAGGTCGTCGAACTTAGACGACAGTTGGAGAGAGAACGTCACGCAAGACTGCATTTGGAGAAGCAGATGAGAGCCATTCAGAGTCAGCTGTATCCGGAAAGATTCCGAGATAATCAGCTGATAGCGTATCAACCTCACGAGGTAATAATAAGGCCTTCGCGCTGAAGGCGGCCGGCCCGGTGTGCTGCCAGCCACCCCCACCGTTTCACCTTAATAATAATCTTTCTATTTTGTATTCAGGTAATCGAACATACGGACAACGTCATGAATCAAGAAACCGAAGAAGCTGTTGCAGCATTGCAAGTGGTATCGGTTATGTCATTACCCGCGGTGGGCTCGACTCAAACGGTAGAAACGTCGAGTCCCGAACCGAGCTCGCCTCCGTTGTCTCCTCAACCCGGTGACTTGGTACCAAGCGACGAACTGATAAAAGAAGGGGAATCCAGACCGAGCAGTCCGAAAATCGTCGCTTTCGCTCCGAATTCCGTGTTCGCGAGTTTGGAGGAACAAACCACTGTTGATTCTTTTTCCTCCTCGAGTCGTGTCACTTATGGCTCATCGAATGCTGATTTTAAAAGTGCTTCGCCGCAATATATCACGAGCAGTCCGACCAGACCTTTCTCGCCTCCCGCGGAACCGCAACGATTGCCAAGCGTCCTCGAGGCTGCGATGAAGGCAGAACCCAAAGTCGAAGTCGAAAGGTAATCAATTGGAAAACAATCCCCGAGACAAATCATTAAATCGTATTTTTCATTGCAAATAACTTTGTTTTCTTCGTAGATTACCATCGCCGTCTAACTCGTTGGACGATGGCACCCCACAAGCGAGGCTCTATCTCGCCAATACGTCCCGACAAAATCTCGAAACGATCGTCGAGGCAATTCGCCATCTCGAAGGTGACCATCTTTTTAGCGACGAACCATTGGCATTGACGAACGAGCCATTGGCATTGACGAACAAGTCTACGATGAAGAAGAACCCGTCGAACGTCAAGTGTTCCTCTACGAATTCGACTTCGACGTCGAGTTTACAATTAACGGGCAAAGAACAAAGTAGTTCGACGATACCGTCGGCAAGTCAAAATTCGTTAAACGCAACGACGGCATGTTCGACGTCGTCGTCGACAACGACGACAACTACTACTACTACCTCTGCTGCTACTACTACGGTTACGACGACGAAACATCAGCAGCAACGACTTCTTCACGCTACCGACGTCAACAACTTCCTTCAGTTCCAAGCTCAA
This sequence comes from Polistes canadensis, assembly GCF_001313835.1. NCBI lineage: Eukaryota > Metazoa > Arthropoda > Insecta > Hymenoptera > Vespidae > Polistes > Polistes canadensis. The sequence continues at coordinate 79,179 of NW_014569758.1, read as the reverse complement.
CAACAGGCCCAACAACGGCCCGGCGTTATTGTTGTGAAACACTCGTGATCCACCCTACTCGCGCGTTCTACCGTGCACTGAACGAAACTGATACACGTTCCATCGAGATGAATTTATTATTACCTTCGAACGCGACGCGAGCCTATCCTCGAAAATAGACCTTTTTCCTTTACTTTCTCGCGTTTTAATAAGGACGCGTGCTTCGTCACCGGATTTAACTTTATTATTATTATTATTATTATTATTCATTTATTCATATTCATATTAATTAATGACCGTATTCATATTCATTCTATTAATATTATTACTATTAATTAATAATGTGGTCGCGACGAAGGACTTCATCGTAGTACGTAGTCCTACATAATTGGACGCTAACGAACGTACGTATGTTCCTAAGAATGAGGTTCGTAGTATGCCATCGTCTCGACGATAAATTCAAGATTCGTTTTTTGATAATATTACAACAGGGCCAGATCGAGCAAAGATCGAAGAAGAAATCCTCGTCGTTGAATCGTCTCTCTTCTCTTCTCTTCTCTTCTCTTCTCTTCTCTTTTTATTTGTTTTTTTTTCTCTCTCTATTTGTTCATACTCTAAAATATACTTTGTTCTATCCTCGTTTCTACGTCGTCCGAATCTCGAAGGATCCTTAAAAATATCCTTCCCGTGATTACCGTTAACCCTCTTCCTTGTTTCTTAGTAATAGAACGAGCGGATGTTGCGTCTGCTTACTTGTCTACGTGCGCAGGCAGAAAAGAGAGAGGGCTAGTGCGGGGAAGAAAAGGACACACGAGGATTTCGTTTTTTTTTTTCTTTTTTAGATTTAAGACGAGTATCTATTTGCAGCAGTGTCTCTAGTTAAGTAAGGACTCGTACCGTCTATTTATATGATATATACGGGGTGTATATAAATTTTCTATGAAGTTTCTTACGGGCTTATAGAAATCGTTTGACCGAGAGAAAAGAAGAAAATTGATATAGCTTTAGAATTGATCATTCGATCGACGACGAGTATTTTCCTTTAAGCGAATACTTTATATTCTATCTATGAGTTTATCGATTACTTATTGTGTCATTTTTTTATTTGTGTTATATATTGACAAATGATATATATTTAAAGTAAATTTAACAAACACGCGTACACTTATTGAAATTAAACTTGTAGAATTTCAATTGGTTCTCGATAATTCTTTCCTTTAGCGGAAAAACCATGAAAATAAAAAAGGATAAGAAAATTTATAATTAATTACAGTAAATTAATTGTTACATTACTGTTTTATATATATAATATCGAAAGTTTTCATATATTAAACTTACAATTATTATTATTATTATCACCACCATCAGCATCATCATCATCATCATAACTATTACTATCATTATTATTATTATTATTCTCTGCGCTGTATATTTATTCTAATCTAAAGAATTGTTTCTTTAAAAAATCGATTAATTATATGTACTTACGTCCGAAGATGAAAAGTTCTCGATAAATATATTCAGTTTGTTAGTTCATAAGTTGACTTTTTTACGATAATAATACTTACTCTTCGCGAGACGGTACAGTTTTTTGTATACATACAAAGTTAATTCTTTTTAAAATGTGCACGCATTCGTTTATAGTTCATAGTTGATCGAAGGTAAGGAAAAAGCGTGCAAGTTAACACGTATCTAAATATCTACTTGTTATTACAAAAGAAAATTGACTATTGTTGAATATCGAATTCATTTCCGGGCGTACGTTCATCGAAAAAAATAATCATCAATTCTATTAGCCCGTATAAAGAAGAGCTCGTGACTGTTTTAATGAATACACACCTCGTATACTGTCCGTATATAATACATACGTATTTGCGTTCTTTTTCTATGGTATACCTGCGAATACAAGAAGAAGAAAAAATAGATAACGCATTCGTACGAATAGGCGTATATTTCTAATTTCTTTTTCTCGATATTTATATGATTACTATAGTGAGAGAAAGAGGGAAGAATGCATTTGCGTGTGTGCGTCTGTGTGTGCGTCTGCTGCGTGTAAGAGAGAAAACGAAAAATAATTACTAAAATAATGATTTAAACAAGACGACAAATAGAGAATCAAAATATGCACTCTCGTAAGTTTTTAACATCCGATAAGATTTGTACCAATTAATAAGAGACATACGCATTCTCCTTCCCTGGAAAAAAAAGTCTACACGAATATGTATATCCATACACACACATTGATATACTTGTTAATAAGTTCTTTTTATTGGTCACTTGGCTAGAAGTCGGTGTCGGTTAAAAGAGAAGGTATTCCGTCTGATCTGTGCCAAATTATAACGTAGCCCAATCTTTTCGTTCCTCCGTTAGAGATACATAATATACATAAAGGTAGTTTTTTTCCGTGTGCGTGCGTCCATGCATAGATACATACATACGTTGTTGTAATAAGAAAACGCATCCCAACGACGCGACGTCGATCGTTCTACGTGCAACGATAATGTTTGCGCGAACAAAAAAAGAAAAAAAAAAAGAAAAAAAAAAAAGAAAAAAAAGTAAGTTAACGAAAAGCTACACTTTGGATCCTTTTACCTCGTATTATAATATATGTACATTTATATATACATGCATATTCGTTTGAATGTGTTTTTTTTTTACGATTATATATACATATACTATTACACACGTATCTATATACATATGCATGCATACGCATACAGAGAAGTAATGAAAGATTTTCTCGTGCCTTTTGAAGGGAGGAACGATCGAATTCGCGGGCCGAAACGATCGATAGATCTGCGACAGAAATCTGCGACAGAAGAGACTCGAAGAAATATTATCCTTTAAAACGCACATATATAAGCGAGCGTATTTAAAAAGCTTTTCCTCTTAGTTCCAAATTGACTCTTTTTCTTCATGCGGATAATGTCCAATTGACGACGAATGGTATTAATGATCCTTTCATCATTGATACTATTAACTATTCAGTAACTATCGTCACGTTATTATCGCTATTATTACTATTGTTATTGTGACCGTTGCTGCTGCTATTATTACTATTATTATTATTATTATTACTACTACTACTACTACTACTACTACTACTATTACAGCTACACTTCTAACTACTACGACTACTGTCACAATTATTATTCCTGCTACCGCTCCTATTATTCTTCCTACTATCGCTATTGCTACTGATTCTATTACTCCTAGTACCGGTACTACTAAACTAATACTAATACTATTACTACTACTACTACTATTACTGTTACTATACTTACTACTGCTACTACTACCACCACTATTATACTATTACTATTACTATCACTACTACTTTTACTCTAGCTATTTACTATTAACAGTGTACTTTTTCCACGATGACGTTAAACGATCTATAAGAGCGGTGCATAAGAGTTAAAACGTATTTATGCCTAAGAGAAATTTTAATTGTAGGATATTTGTCAAGTATGTAAGTAAATAAACGAGCGAACATGTTACTAAAACCATATTGTCACTTCACACGTACACTTTTGTCACATACAGGAAAGGCACGCATCGACATACATACACAAATGCATACGAAAAGTTGAGCAGATTTTAGTTACAATATTGTTTGTATTTAGGTAAGAGTTAGATGACAACGCGATGAAAAATACAAGTTTGTAATAGGGTCTACAGGTAAATGTTAAGCTAATTTTTAATTGTATTGTGTGTGTGTGTGTGCGTGCGTGTGTGTATGTATATATATATATATTTATATATATATATATATATATATATATTATTTAACGAAGCCCGCAAACGTTACATGCGCGATTATTTAAGTAACTTTTACGGAAATAGGTATATGTATATTTAAATGAGAATGTATGTGTATATTTGTGTGTGTTTGCGTTTATATGCGAGAGACAGAGAAAGAAGATAAATAAGTTTAAGAAAGAGAACACGACAAATACAAGTACACACACATGGTTGAATATGCATGTATGTATGTATGCACGCGTGCATGGACGCGTACGATCGTGGGTATCGATAATTGATCGTTAGCAATGTCATATTGAAAAGACTGGAATGTATTGTACTCCGGCAAACAATAAGAATGATCACTTTTTTCCATCATTTATGTTCTTAAACAATTTTTATTTTCGGATACGAACATATCTAACGTGCAACATAATATATTTAAAAAAAAAAAAAGTACAAAAGGAACGAATACGAGTTAATAAAAATTTCAAACTCTGTTTGAAAAATTGTAATTACCTGGATGTAAATATTTCCGACGTACGCAATCATACTTTGTTTCCTAAATGGAAAGGAAAATTGATCGTATTATTGACTGCCGGTCTACAAAAATTCAACCATATATTCTTTTCTATTTCTCGTGACGTTTGAGAGAAGAGTAAAAAGTCATGGTTCAATCTTCGATCCGATCTTAAGCGTCCTTACTACGTCGTACAATAGATTTATCGCATTATTGTAAGTTATATATATAGAGAGGGAGAGAGAGAGAGAGAAAGAGAATGATCTCTTATTGTTTCAATTGGACAATTTCGCGCACAATTCTGTTGCGTGCTCGTTGCACCGAGCTGTCGGAAAATATTGCACGCGTCATCTTCGAATGACAAATATATGAAAAAGAAAGAAAGAAAGAAAGAAAGAAAGAAAAAATGAAATCTTCGAAAAGACGTCTCGAAGGTTTTATTTGTCCTTTCCCGTGAAAAAATATACGTACAAAGCAATCTAGACGTAGAAATTCGCGCGAGGACGTAGCGATGGCCTAATCAAGGAGTCGAGTAGAATATTTCCTTTGATATTATTCGATCTTTTTATTCGTTTGTCGATTGTTTTCTGGGAAAAATAAAAAATGTTGGATTTTTACGTCGACTCGAAATAGCGTTATCACGCGAAACGACTCTGATTATAATTTTCTACGATCGCGAACAAAATCTCCAAGAGCGCTTCCATGTAGACCGATTCGTAACGTGGATATGCGTTTGTAGGAAAACATTGCAAAAACAAAAAGAAATATGTATACGAGAGTGTTCTGCATTCGTGTGTATTCGTTGCAGGTAATACATATAGATAAACGTACAAGTAACGCACGCGCGTACGCTGCTTAATAGCGTTTAGAAGGAAAGCTTAACCTTCCTAAAAGGCTTTCGTATGTGATTAATTATCTTTACTTTCATTATTTTTTTTATCAATTTCGTCAAATTTATTCTTATCCAGTATCGTATCTTAGAAAGTCTTAAGAAATGGTTCGCGCGTGCAGTGGCGGATCAAGCCAACCAAAGTCCGAGATTCGACTCGAGACGAGATTTCCGAGTTGGACGAATAAAGTTTCGTTAAGACATTCGACAAATTTATTTGAAAAAGAACCTAATTTATCGCTTAATCCACTACTGCGCGTATGTCTTTTATCGTGTAATTTTGGTGTCATATTTTGCAGAATTGTTTGTAGATGAAAAATAGAGTAACGAACGAAAGAGATAAATAGGTAGATGGACAGGTAGATGGACAGGTAGATGGATAGATAGACAGAGATAGATAGATACATAGGTAGGTAGGTAGATAGATAGATAGGTAGATAGGTAGGTAGATATAGAAGACGAAAGATCGTTTTGGGAAAGCTAACAATCGAATTTAGTCGACGTAATTTATCATAGATATGTACGTCGCGTTTGTTCGAGATTTTATAAGATGAAAGAAACGTTATACTTTTTCTCGCCTATTATTCCGAAAAGAGAGAAAGTCCAGTGTCGAAAAGTTACGCACGTAACTTGAAAGGAGTCTGGAGTCGTTCGAGCGAAATTAAATTCCCGGCTTAAGAATGAAAAGTAAAGAAAAAAAGCTTATAAGAAATGAACATTTCGTTGGACCGAATTCCAGACTAGTGATTAAGTCATTTCCAACATTATTAACGGTCGCATTTGATTTCTCTTTCTTCTACTACTATGCAATTTCATTTTTGTTAACTTCTTGACCGTCGTTAAAGAAAGAAATATGGAGGCTCGTCAGTAAATAATATAAAAATGCATTTTTTGTTCCCGGAACGCGCCGCCCACCCACCTGCAACGCCGTGCTTAAGGGTGGAAGACTATTTAAAAGGCCGACCATTTCCTGACTTTCTACACGTTTTATTTTACATCTTGACTATTTCAAAGATATGCTGTTTTGATTTCAAATGGCGTATCGATAGTTTAATAGGTAATATAAGTGGTCTTCCCCCTTTAAAAAACGAATTATTGTTTTTTTTTTTCGTTTTTTTTTTCGTTTTTTTTTTTCGTTTTTTTTTCGTTTTTTTTTATTACACGAGGAATGAAGTTTCATTGAATTTGTATGTTTATAATGAATAATTAAGACGAGTCATTTGATTAAATAAATCGCGACACCAGATATACATATATAATAAGTATCATTTCATTGAAAATGATCACTGTTCGTTCGCGCGATAATAAAGCATCCACCTTATATGATAGTAATTAGAAATGAGAGAGGGAAAACGTTTTCTGGTGAAAAAGAATGAAGGAAGAAAGACAGAGAGAAAAAGACTCGTTCAAAAGTTTAGCGAGTTTGTAAAGCAAGCGCGTTATATTATACTTATGAAAGAGACGACGTGGTTTTACATTTGAAGCTAAAATAATTAATGGCAAGAAAAAAGAAAACTAATAAAAGGAAAAAACAAACAAAGAAATAATAATATTAATAATAATAATAATAATAATAATAATAATAAAAAAAAAAGAAAAGAAAAAAAAGAAGAAACATTTATACAAGTTTGGTAGCAAATGGCGACCGACGGTGGTTTTATTGTTAGTTAAACGGTGTTCGAACGATCCATATTATGAAAAAGAAGTAGAAATTTGCGCAAATTGCGTACGGTGTTATAGGTGTATGCTCGCCCACGGAGTAATAGAAATATATTGTTCACGATGGAATTGCAATAGCGCAATTTTGTTCCCTCAAGTTTTTTAATCCGAGATATTTAAGATGGACACAAATATATATTCGTTTCTCAGTGGCGGATCATCAATCCAAACATTTGAAATTTGATCAAAGTACGAGCACGGACAAATGTATGTCATGTTTCTATCGAGAACTTACATATATGTATATCCGACTGGGCCTCTCGATCGCCACTGGCTCGATCAAACTAAACGCGAATAATTCATGAAGAAATTAGCGAAATGCGCGAATATGCGAATGCGACAAACACGAGAGAGAAGAATAATTAATATTACACGATAATTAACGTTATATGATAAGAGAAGAGGGTTGATATTAAGCGAGTAGCATTATTTCGGACATGTTTTTTCACGGCGTCTAAGAACAATTGACCGTTATGGATCAATGAATGAATGAATGAATGAATGAATGAACGAACGAACGAACGAACGAACGAGAGATAGAGAGAGTGATTAGGCGAACTACCGCGTCGAATAATAGATATAACTCGTAAATCGGAGATCTTGTGTCTCTTATTAACCTCGGACGAATGTGGAATTACATAGATACAGAAATGTTCTTATCTTTTTTCATACCTTCCTTTCTCTCATACTCTCAACAGCAACACGTTTGAAAAATAATTGTCTCGAGAGATATGAGCTTCGATCTTTATTCGATCTTTATTCGATCTTTCTTTGGTATGCATAGAATATAAAAGGGAGAAGAGGAAGAAAATGAAATAATAGAAAAACCGACGCACGATATTCGTTCCATCCGAAGCGACTGCAAAAGCGTTCTATTAGCTTACAACTCTGTATATTATTATTAATATTATTATATTACGATTTTTTATTATTTTTATTATTATCATCATTATTATTATTATTATTATTATTATTATTATTATTATGATTATGATTATGATTAACCGAGTAAGAAGTATAAAAACAAAAAGTAAAGTTCCTTGAAAATTTGAAACGGAAAGCACCTTTCGAGCTTTTACGTGGCGATAATTCTCATTATATTCGTAATCAGATGAATCAATTGTATCTTTTCTTTGGACGAGGGCCTTTCACTTCAAAACTCGAATCGCGTTTTCCGTATCACGAGAACAGACTGCCATTCAGTTGGACTTTTTTTTTTTTTTCTAATAAATGCATATAAATCGAAGGCCAGAAATGACATTGGTAAAAAAAGAAAAAAAGAGAAAAAAAAGAGAGAGAGAATGCGAATGAGTGAATGTAAGAAAAGTCTAGTTGAAAGAGGAGGAAGTATGAGAGCGATGCACTCGCGATGCACTCGCGATGCACTCGCGATGCATACACGTGTTTGGTCGTTAAATATTTTATGAAATAAAGAAGCGCGTTATGTGCGATGTGTACCGATAATTAACCGAGAACCTGACAATGAGCGAATTTCGAAAAGCGCAAACGTCGTGTCACCGTTGTAAAGGAAAAGTAATGTTTCTCTTCGAATTTCGGCTCGCGTCGAAAAATAAGCATTTCCTTTTCGTACCGTTTCGATTTTTCGAAAAAAGATATGGAAAAAATAGAAAGAGAACAGCTTAATGTACTTGCAAACGTTTTTCAAAGTCATTCTTTCCCACCTTTCGAATCCTTTTATCACCAATTAGTAACCTATACAAATGATATTTATGTAATCGCATTTTCTACCTATTATATATATTACCTTTTTTCTTGATTTTTATTTTATTTTATTTTACAATACTATTATAAAAGACTTTTCTCATGAATTATTTGTTTAAAGAAAATATACATACTACTTTAAGTAGAGTTGGGAAGCAACGACGTACAAGAAGAAGGTAGGAGATTCACACACTATACTATATGTGCTTTGATATCTTTCAATCCTTTTTAACTCCCGTTTGCATAACATGTCATTTCTCGTTCTATTGCAGTCTTCTTTCTCTCTCCCTAACACCTACAGTATATATACATTTGAATAAACATTACAACCTATTAATATACATTGGATATTAAATAATTTCAATCTGATGTTTTATTGGACGAAAATTTTACCCTCCAAATTATCGCTGCGCAGGAACGTTCAAAAATATATGCGTTTTAGTTGAAAATATTATTCAAGTATTCGATAAACTTGAAATAATTGTTAATTAATCGAAGGAAATGTGTATTGTTTAAAATCACGGAGTATACGTTCTGTGCACCGTCCTCCTCGGAATTCACCGTTAGACTGGTACATTGTCTTCTGTCAAAGTTCTTTTGTTAAATGTTGCTTATATCATGATTTTCCGAAAGTTGCGCATGTGTATAAAGGGAATATTTCATCTAATAAATCAAATTTAAGATTATAACGCTCTGATTTTAGCATTTTTACATTTTTACATCTTTATGTAATTATTTAAACTAATGTATTGGGTTGACAACTAAGTGAATACGGATTTTTAACACTTTATTTTAATTTAATTAAATTATTTAATTTTTAACATTTTTTTCCCGTATATGATACATATGTATAACAAAAATAATATTCCTAATAAATAGAATTTCCTTTTTTGGAAAGTGTCATATAAACTACATTTAATAAAAGAAATTTTCTAGAGGACAATGACTCAGTCTAACGGCAAATTTCGAATAGGACGGTACATAAATCGTATACTCCGAGCTTTTAGACAACAATAAACATTTAATTAACAATTATTTGAATACTCTAATGCACTCTACTTATATTACAGGAAAATTTTACCCTCGAAGTCATCACTGCGCAGGAGTGTTAACATAATTACATAAAAATGAAAAAAATGCTAAAATCAGAACTTAGTTATAATCTTCAATTTGAATTATTAGGAGCATTATGCCCTTTATACACATGCGCAACGTTCAGAAAAATCGTATAAACAACATTTAACAAAAGAACTTTTACAGAAGACATTGACCCAATTCAACGGCGGACTTCAAAGAGGGACGGTACAAAGATCATATTCTCCGAGCTTTTAGTCAACAATAGACACTTCTAATTAACTATTATTTTAATAATCTAATGCACTCTACTTATATTTCAGATTGTTTAAACAAACACATACATTGGTTTAAATCCTAGTATTAGAATACGTGTTTTAATCAAGTCCAACAATGATACACCAATAGCGTATTAATGACGTTTCGACAGTATTTCAAAATGGCATCGCAATGACACCAGAATCGACTGGCAATTAGTCGATTATGCAGTAATTACTAGCCTTGGTAAAATGTGTATGGAGAACTGGCTGGAATCCAAACGAATTAATATTTTCATTTTTAATTAATTAACACTAAATATAACCCTTTGCATTCTATGCCTTTTTCTTGTGCAAACAAGTATCTTTAATACAAGTATCTTTAGGCTTCTTAACTTTATTGTATCATGAGCCACAGTGCGGTGGTAATCTTATTCTCTTAAGTAGTATACTCTGACTTTACTACGAATTCAAATATGTCAAATATGAACAAGTGTTGCCCCAGTAAAATTCTATAAAATCCTTTTTTTATTTATATTACGATATTTTCAATAAAATCAAATCAAAATATTCCGTGTATACCTCGTGTAATTTATATTACTACACTTTATTCTTATGAATTTTATTTTTCAAATGAGGAAGCAGAATCTTCGCATTAGAGAATTTTCACAACATTATGCTTTATTTGACAATGCATTATACTATAATTAAATACGTATAGAAATTCATTTAGGTGAATTTATTAGGTGAATTTTTATATACCAACAATCGTCAAATAAATAATTGTATTTTTTTTCTTCATTATTGTGTAACTGCAATTCATTATATGATATGTAGGAATAAAAAACGAAAGAAAAAAAAAAAAAATATAATAAAAACAATAATAATAATAAATATTCATTCTTAGATAAGAAAATAATATTGATGAATTATGTAATGATTATAATTACGTTCACTTTGCTTTTTCTTGTCGATTATAAGTAAGTCGGTACGGACTACTGTATTCGTACTCTTGATAAGTAACATTCGATTAGTTTAAAAAGTATGTAAACGTTGCTTAACTCGTAACTACTATCTCTAATCACAATGTTTATTTTTTAGCAAGTTTGAACAATTTTTTCCAATATTTCATAAGATCCGATTAGCCAGAAATATCAAATACGTTATTGGCAGTTATCCTACATTGTTTTCAATCAGTCGTTCTTCGATATTTAAAAGAAATCGCACGCAGCATTGGTCCAGCGTAGCAATGTTAATATTAAGCAACTGCTCTATTAGGCATTTGGAATTGCACTTTTATATCATTGTCAAGATGTTTATTTACATGTTACACTTTTTAAATGATTGCTTTTTTTTTTTTCTTTCTTTTGTTACTTATATTTTTGTTTTCTTTCCGTTTACTCTCGTATAGCTTTCACCGCATCTTCCTCGATATTACATAATAAAACATGAGTATTTTAATAAACAGCACGTTAATATTATAATAATATAATAATAATATTGAGAGAAAATAAAAATAAAAACTATTACTTAATTAAAAATATTACGTCGAACGCGCGAAAGAAGAAATTACAAGTTTGAGTTTGAGTTTGAGTTATTAAAAAGCCCTTAGTAGTTGCGAATACATTCAACGTCGATATTGTTGTTATTATTACAAACTTATGATATTCTCGTATATTATTTCTTCCAAAAGTTAATGCTTTTAAATGATTTTTTTTAATAAACTATATTTAATAACTCGATACCAATTGAGCAACCAAAATGTAATCTCTGTCGATACATTTATAGACAACCCAATTTTGGCATATATCAATACTAATATCAGTCTAATTAAATTTATTATCACGGAGAACCTTTTCGCAACGATTAAGTTGCTATAATAACAAGAAATATTTATAGTTAATGCGTTTTACAAATTGCATTTAAATTATATTATTCAAAGACGCGAAAAAAAAAAACATTTTTTAAATTTATCCCTTTCCCTGAAAAACAAATTAAAAAAATTAAATATACGGCGCACTGCTATATTCAGAAAAAAAGAAATTAATAATGTTATACAATATATATTAAAGCGTAATCATATATATCATATATATCTATATATATTAAACAGTGCGAATTGCATTTTTAAAGCTGACACTGATATTTTTAACACACTTTACACACTCATATTTTTTTATTTGAAGCAAAAGTACTGTTCAACATTCTGCTATATTATTAATTAGTTTTGTGCTAAAGAAATGCATGATTCTTCAAATACGATAATATTTTTCATTTTGCGTATGAAATAGGTTTTATACTTTTTTTTTCTTTTTTCATATCATTCAGTGAATATCATTCTAATAAATATAATACAACTGCAACTTGTCAAACAATATTAATAATAATAATAATAATAATAATAACTGACGTATAAATAATTTACACGTAAGATTAAATATCTTATATTTCATTATTTAGCTTGAATCTAATTTGAGGCAATTTCGACATGAACGTTTTTATTAATTTACGAAAAAAATAATCTTTATGCAAAGCATTAAAAGCTGCTTTCATTGAATCAATAAAATATAATGAAATTTTTCATCTTTGTTATTATTTTATTATGAACATAAGAAAAATTTGTATTTCCAAAATTAAAAAGAAAACGCGAAAAAGTAAAACTCTTTAAACTCAATAATACTAGGGAAGAATGTTTAATTTGAATTATTGCATGAATATGATGAATTAATTTTCCTTAAAATTTAATTCGATTATTCATTTGCATATAAGATATTTTTATAAATAATATAAATACGCGTGCTTACAAATCAGTACAATTTTCATATACATCTTAGTTAATAAAAAAAAATATATATATATATAGCCTACAACCAACATTTTTTTGCACATTTTATTATACGAATAATATTTTTTTGTTCAAGTAACACAGCTATAAAATTATCGAAACTTGCTAATATTAATTTGAAAAATTTCTCTCGATCCTATAATATTTCTTCTTACTCTTGTATTTCGTTTGATGCTCTTATAAAATTCTCTTGCCTTATTTTTCGTTTCAAATAAATATACAATAACAAAATAATAATAATTCGCATTGAAAAGTAAACCTTTCTTCTTCTTCTTCTTCTTCTTCTTCTTTTTCTTCTTCTTTCTTTCTTTCTTTCTCGTTATCTTAATTATTGCACTTATATTCCGTGATTATACATTTTGTCTCTTTTAAATTGAATCACATATATTATTTTTCAAATAGAGATTCCGTGTACAAAGATTTGTCATCTTCTCGTCCGAAATAGTTAAATAAAATTTCCATCGGCGATTCGATTAAAAAGTTATTCAATTAAATTTCAAATTTAATAACTTTATAAGTGCTTAGAAAACAAAAAAATACAATCAAATTTTCAATTATTCGTTTTAACAACTACAGACCGTAATACTCAATTACCTTTTTTACTGTTCTATAAAAAATAGCTTGCAATACTTCATGTTTTTTTTTCTTTTGTAACCATCTTGTATATTATAAATACATGAGGAATGTGCGAATACTCCAAGAGTTTGGTATTCTAGACAATGGGACTTAATTAATCATTAGGTAGATTAATCTACTTATAGAAAATGTTTATATTATCAAATGTAATCTAAATGATTCGATATATTTTGTCTTTCTTCAATATTTTAAATATAGCTCTTCAAATTTTGATGAATAATATGAGCTATATACATGTGCGCGTTTTAATGTTAATAGTTGAACATTTGAAAAATTAAACTCGCTAATTGATTATTATTATTTACCTATGAAATGGTATGCGTTTAATAAATTTTCATATTTTAATTAGCGAGATGATTGAGTACTTTTACTTTCATTTCATCTCTCATTTATTAATAATTTGAATATGAACTTTACCGCGACTAGATGTTAGGTGGTACTCGCACATCCCTAAATAACATACATATTCTCGCGCACACATTGTCACACTGCAACCTAATATTGATAATTAATTAGAATGTATATGAAATAAGCTATATGTCATAATATTTATGTTAGTAAAGTTAAAAAATCCATTCGCATATTATGCCATAATATTTGCAATAATATTATTACAATTTAGGTCATTTGTTTCTGTGACATATGGAACAACAAACACATTTCTTCCGTTGAATAATGCCAAAAATTATGACTAGCAACGCGTTAGCAATTTTATTTCGACCCCTTAACAGCAAGTGTATTACGACAACATATAGATAGGTGAAATCATGAGACAACATGATCGAAATGACAAATAATATTTATAAATAAATCTGTGCTAAACATGATACTTCAGTTCCACATGTCATCTCCACATGATATAGTCTTATTTTCTTCATCTGGTTATAAATTATTTTTAAAGACCTTAATCTTATTATCTTAGTAGTACTTACAGGAAGGAATCATAGATTTTTAGGCCTTTTTTTAGGCCATATCAAATTATATTATAT